>NC_077234.1:57334309-57596809 GCF_027887165.1 Monodelphis domestica
ACTTTTAAAATCTCTTTGGGATACATACCTAATAGTGATACTGCTGGATCAAAGGATATGGATTACCTTATAGCCCTTTAGGCATAGTTCTGCCAATGACGTGTCCTCATTTTGCCACATTCCTTCCAACATTTAACACTTTCCTTTCCTGTCATATTTATTGACTAATCTGAGAGGTGTGAGGTGCTACCCCAGTTATTTTAAAATTTGCATTTCTCTAATCAAGAATGATTTGGAATATTTTTTCATATGATTTTTGATAGCTTTGATTTCTTCATCTGAAAAATGCTTATTCATATATTTTGACTATTTGTCAGTTGGGGAATGACTTGTAAATTTGACTTAATACTCTATATATTTGAGAAATGAGACCATTATCAGAGAAATTTGTAATAAAAGTTTTTTCCCCAATTTGTTGTTTCCCTTCTAATCTTAGTTACATTGGTTTTGTTTTTAATTTAATATAATCAGTTACTCATTTTACCTCTTATAATGCTCTCTATCTATTGTTTGGTCATGAAATTCTTCCCTTCTCCATAGTCCGACAGGTAAACCATTCTGTGTTCCTCTAATTTACTTATAGCATCACCCTTTATGTCTAAATCATAAACCCAACCTGACCTTACCTTGGTATAGGGTGTGATATACTAATTGGTCTATACCTAGTTTCTGCCATATTATTTTCCATCTAGTGGGCTCTTGTCCCCAAAGCTGGGATCTTTGGGTTTATTGTACACTATCTTGCTGAGGTCATTTACCCCAAGTCTATTCCATTGATCCACCCTTCTATCTCTTAGCCAGTACCATATTGTTTTGATGACCATTGCTTTATAGTACAGTTTGAGATCTGGTACTACTAGGCTATCATCCTTCACATTTTTCATTAATTCCCTTAAAATTTTAATCTGTTGTTCTTCCAGATTAATTTTGTTATTATTTTTTCTAGTTCTTTAAAATCATTTAGTCTCTTTAGATGTTTCCCTTTCTTCCGCATCAGTATCATTTAGATTGTGCCATAACCATTTTTTGCTTAAATTTTCCATTTTTCTTGAATAGGAGAATTTCAGCTTCCATTTTAGTCCTATTGGATCATATTTGTCTTGGCTGAACTTTTTTAAACTCATTCCCATAAAAAGCTGAAATTCTCCTATGCACAATTAAAATGTAAGACATCTATTCATTCTTACTATGCACCCACCCCTTTTAACCAATTTTAAAATCTTTACTTTCTGAGTATCCATTTCAAGGCTGAAGAGCAAGTGGTGAGGGCTAGGCAATTGAGTGGGGTTGCACAGCTAGGAAATTTTGGGGCCAGATTAGACCTGAGGATCTTCTGTCTCCAGGCCTGGATCTTTATCCCCAGAGCCATTTAGCTGCCTTCTGCACTCTCTTGTTAAAATAGATGTCTACAAAAATCTTTTCAGAATGAAACTTTATCATAGCATGTCTCTTAAATTGGTTTGGGGATAGATTGACTCCAGTGGCCATAAATATTAGATGACTGGAGCTAATTATATGGCTGTGGAGGTAATTAATTGATGTTTCTCTCAGCTCATTTTCCCCAGCAAATCTAAAATAATGTGTGGCCAACCTTCTATGTCAAAAACAAGAAACTGTGACACGTGAACATTAAAAGCTCTCTTTCCTGAGCTTCTCTTGAGTTGACAGCCTGTTTCTCCAAAGACGATAACCAAAAAATCAACCCCCCCAACCCCAACTCCTTTATGAAGATTTCTCTTGTCTCCGGAGGCTTTTAAACTGACTCGTGTTGGCAAACTCAGATAATCAGTTGATTAGAAACCCTCCTCAGCTAAAAATGATTTTTTTCTATCAAAAGTGAGATTGGGAATATAACGATCAGATATTTTGATATTTAATTAGTAGTGGTAGTCTCTCAGTGACCAAGAATGACGATTGTCTTTGTGCAATTTCATCTATTGCTGTATCCTCATGTGGCTTTGGAGTCCAAAGGCTGAGGCGCACAGTTTGTGGCACACGGGGCATAGAACGCCAGTTGTTACAGGAGGTGCGGTTCTGACCTGGTGTCGGCGTTCACGCGCAGCGGCAAGACGTCGACGTCGTTCATCTTCAAAGGTGGTGGCGGCATGGTTAATGTGGATTCGCCAGCTGCTTCTGTCAGAGGCAGCGAGTTCTAGTTGCTTTGGTGTAATGCCAGCCCACTTCAAGTTGGACTTTAGCTGATCCTTGAATCTTTTCTTTGGTCGGCCTTGTTTCCTGAGTCCAGCTGACAGCTCACCATAGAATACCTGTCTTTGTATTCACTGTGGGTCCATGCGGATGACGTGTCCAGACCATCGTAGCTGGGTTTGGAGGACCAGGACTTCGATGCTGGTGGAGTTGGCTCTGTCGAGGACTTCCTGGTTGGTGATTCGGTCCTGCCATCGGATCCTCATGATTGACCGGAGGGAGCGTTGGTGGAATTGCTCCAGCTGTTTCATGTGCTTCCGGTACAGTGTCCATGTCTCACACCGTACAGGAGTGAGCTGAGGACCACTGCGTTGTACACTTTGAGCTTCGTCGCAGCGCTTACACCACTGTGTTGGAGGACTTTGGAGCGCAGCCGCCCGAGTGCCTGGCTGGCCTTTTGGATCCTGGCATTGATCTTGTGGTCTAGGGACCCGTCGCTGGCGATGGTGCTGCCCAGGTACTTGAAAGTGTTGATGTTAGAAAGCTGCATGCCTTCGATTATAATGCACAGCTGGTTTGTTGGCCTCCCTGGGGCAGGTTGGAACAGCACCTCTGTTTTGCTGAGGCTGATAGTCAGGCCAAACAGTTTTGTTGCGGTAGAGAACCTGTCCACAATGGTTTGGAGATGATTTTCTTGGTGGGCCATGAGAGCACAGTCATCTGCGAAGAGAGCTTCCAGGATGAGTCTCTCTGTTGTCTTTGTTTTTGCAGTCAGGCGGCAAAGGTCGAATAGTCAGCCATCCAGTCGGTATTTGATGTAGACGCCCAGGTCTAGATCCATCACAACATGTTGTAATACTTGGGTGAAGTATAGGTTGAATAGTACCGGAGTGAGGACACAGCCTTGTTTCACACCATTGGAGATGTTGAAGCGATCGGAAGTCTCTCCACCAGATAGGACTTCCCCTGTCATGTCAACATAAAAGAGCTGGATCAGTTTGACGAATTTTGCTAGGCGACCGAGCTTGCTGAGGATCACCCGCAATGCGTCCCTGTTCACTGTGTCTAAAGCCTTCATCAGGTCTATGAAGACAATGTAGAGACTCAGGTTCTGCTCAAGGCATTTTTCCTGCCTTTGCCTCACCGTGAAGACCATGTCGATGGTGCTGCGATCTGGTTGGAAGCCACGTTGTGATTCAGGCAGGTTCTGCTCTGAAACAGATGACAGGAGTCTGTTGAGTATAATATGGGCGAGGATCTTTCCAGCAGTGGAGAGTAGTGAGATGCCTCTGTAATTGTCACAGGCTGCTCGTGAGCCTTTGTTCTTGTATAGGGCTACGATGGAGGCATCTCTGAGTTCTGGGGGCATGTCTTCCTCTTCCCATATGCTGGTCAGCACTATGTGGAATGCCTGGAGCGCCTTTCCATTTAAGGCCTTGTACACCTCGGTTGGGATCCCGTCTTTACTGGGTGCCTTGCCTGCACTCATTTGTTTAGTGGCTTTTTGGACTTCCTCTATTGAAGGAGGGACCTCAAGTTGTTCAATGGTGCGATTTTGGGGGATCTGGTCAAGGGCACTTTGGTCGACTGAAGAGGGTCGGTTGAGAAGCTGACTGAAGTGTTCTTTCCACCTGTTGCTGATGCCTTTTTTATCTTTTATGAGAGTGTCACTGTCAGAGGATAGCAAGGGAGTGGTGGTGGGTTTTAATGGCCCATAGACAGTCTTGAGGGCACTGAAAAATTGTTTGTAGTTTTTCGCATCAGCAAAACGCTGGATTTCTTCTGCCTTTTTTCCCCACCATCGGTCTTGCATCTTCCTGATCTCACGCTGTGCCTTGGCTTGGAGAGACTTGAATTTGTCCTTTTTAGGAGCAGAGTTTGGGTTATTTTGCCACTTCATAAAGGCTTTGTTCTTTTTGATATTTAATTAGAGCAATGCAAACAAACAAATGCCTAGCACAGAATAGTCCTGGGACTCTCAGAAACGCTCTTTGGTGTAGCTTTGGAAGAGAACTAGGTTTGTGAAGGGAAGGACATGGAAGGGATCCTCCAGAAAGGAAAGGTGGACCATCTTACCTGCCTTCCACTCTTTTGGGGAAACCGAGATGAAGAGAAGCAGGTGCTGTCCATGAAGGGGGGGTTTATCACACAGAACTGGCTCTTAGATTACATGAGAGACAAGTGATATCCTCTTTCTCAATAGTTTTGCCCGTGTAGGTAACTTGGATGTCTGCTGTCACACTTTTGGAAATTTTATAATCTACTCACTGCTGAAAAATCTTAGCAGCAGCCCTAAAAGGTTGGTGGCCCTGCCCTATGCTCCTCACACTTAGCTGGGACCTGCAGGGGGGCTGAAGCGCACCCTTGTTCTTTTGACTCATTATGCTGACCTTATTTGTCATCTGTGTTTTACAGATTGAGAAGCAACGGCGAATAGAGCGTATAAAGCAGAAGAGGGCTCAGCTGCAGGAGCTGCTGCTGCAGGTATGGAGTGTGGCTTGTCTGGCGGGTGTGTGTGCATATGCACTCAGTTTCCAGGTCCTCTTTTCCTCCCTACATGCCCGTGTAGTGGGTGCAGGAGCTTAGGGACCCAGAGGCATCTCAGCCTTTTTCTTGTATAGGGATTAAATCTTAATGGTTTGACTAAAATATATGAAGATTATAAATAGTAATGGTGGTTGCTGATTCAAAGTAATATTACTCAAAGTTGGAATGACTTTAATAGCTTTTATTTACAAAAGAGGTAGAAAGGGTGAAAGCAGAGAAATACAAAAGGATAGAGAAAACATTAGCCTATCTAACTAAATAATGCTGTGGTGCTCTAGTGCTCAACTCATCCAGGACTTGTTGACCTTCAACTGGAATTAAACTCTATCCAGAAGACAGGAAGGGAAAGCCAGTTACCCACTCACCCAAGTTCCCTCCAAGAGGCAGGTCAAGATGATGACTCAAACTGAAGGTGACTCATGAGACCAACTTCCTTCCTTGAGCCAACCTTCTTCTTGAAGGGCAACTCCTTCTTCAAGCCCACTTCTTGGAGTGGACTTTTTTAGCCCCAGAAATTCAGAGTCTTTTATAGTGGCTTCTTGTCCCTTCCCCTTTTCACAGTGGCTAATCAAAGCTCCCAGATTGCCCAGGGGGCAGTGTCTGTGGGAACCACTTCTTCTGGAGAGGTGAATACTAGTCAAAAGAGATTCCTGGCTGATTGAGGTGTGAATTCTCATTTCCTGGCTGATTGAGTTGAAAGGGTGGAGAGAGCTCCTCCACCTAGTGCTAAGTAGGGTGTTCAAGGTTTTGTTGATTCAATTCAAAAGTAGACAAAGGAAAGTTAATCCTATCTTCACAATCTAGTGAGGGGTACTTAAGTTATTGTTAACCAAGTGTTAACTCAAAATAAAGGGAATAAAGGATTCCCTTTCACAAGTGTAAACTCAGAGAGAACAAAGAATTCCCTTTTACACTTGGTAGGAGTCTGGTCTTAGACAAGGAGAAAGGAATCTGTTTTTGACCCCTACCATCTGCTAGTGTTCTGGGCTCCTTTGCCCTCTAGAGGCCTCTGCTGACTACAGCATAGACATAGGTGAAGCCTCGAAGTACATTTCTTTTCTAAATAAATTTAATATTTAATAAGAATCCCTGTATTTGTAATTGTTTTCATCACTGCAGGGGAGCTTAAATGTTTTTTGAACATAATAGAACCTTTGTATAAAATCATGTGAGTTTGAGAGTCACAGGGTAATTGGACCAAAGAACTTTTTTTGTATTTGATGATTATGATTGTAAAAATGAACTTTGAACAATATAATAATGCCATTTTCTTGACAATCAGATAAAACTTCAAAAAGAGCGAAGAGGGTGTTAGCCTTTTGTCTTTTGTTGTTACAGTTGTAACCTTTATTATTGGTTGCAAATTTTTAAAATATATATATATATAATTTAGGATTAAAATATTTGATTTCTGAACTGTTTCACTAATCAGTTATTTTTCTGCATGATTAAATACTCTTTACTGTGATTTATTTCTCTTTTAATTTATTGAATTTTTCATAGTAATACCTTACATTTAAATAGTGCTTTGAATCTTATAAAGCACTTTCCTCACAGAAAATCTATGAGATAGAAAAGAGTAAATATTATTGCTCTTTTTTTTTTAATTTAAATTTTATTATTATTTATTTTTGGTTACAATACTCACTTTATTTCCCTCCCTCCCCTCCACCCACCCTTCCCGCAGCTGACATGCAATTTCATTGGGTATTACTTATGTCCTTGATCAGAACCTATTTCCGTGTTGTTGTTTGCACTAGGATGTTCATTTAGAGTCTACGTCCCCAACCATATCCCTTCAACCCATGTATTCAAGCAGTTGTGTTTTCCTTCGGTGTTTTTACTCCCACAGTTTTTCCTCTGAATGTGGATAGTGGTTTTTCTCATAGATCCTTCCAAATTGTTTGGATCACTTCATTGCCATTAATGGAGAAGTCCATTACATTCAATTGTACCACAGTGTATCAGTCTCTGTGTACAATGTTTTCCTGGTTCTGCTCCTCTCACTCTGCATCACTTCCTGGAGGTTGTTCCAGTCTCCATGGAATTCCTCCACTTTATTATTCCTTTGAGCACAATACTATTCCATCACCAACATATACCACAGTTTGTTCAGCCATTCCCCAATTGAAGGGCATCCCCTCAGTTTCCAATTTTTTGCCACCACAAAGAGCGCAGCTATGAATATTTTTGTACATGTCTTTTTTCTTATCTCTTTTTTTTTTAAGAGGAGAAAAAGTTCACAAATGCAAAAGAACTAGCCCAGTGTCAGGACAAGGCTTGAATTTAGTCCTCCTGACTTCAGATCTGGTTCTCTTTACACCCAATTTAGGATTAGGGTTAGAATTTCTATCTCATCTTATTGAATATTTTTAGCAACTTTAAAAATTCTTTCTACTTCAATTTTTTCATCTTGTATGTATGGCATAGGTAAATTCTACAGAAATTAAATTAATATTCCAAATGACTTTTACTCCTTCTGTCTATTTATTTGGTTTTATGTCTCCCAAGGAGAGAACATAGGAAAACAGAGAAAAAATGAAAAAGAGGACTAATTATAGATAAAAAGCAGGGTTGAGGAAAGAAAGTGTTACTTAGTCCCTTTGCATTGTGCTAATAAAACCTTAATGAAGTTTTGTAGAGCACAAGATAAGGACTTGATCCTGAGTGAAACCTGCTTTTCACTGGTTTAAATCCTTTTATTCTGAGGTCTGGGTAGATAACTCATTTGGCCGTTTACTACACTTCCAGATCTGTGTGACGGAGCAGCAGGCAGAAATAACCCCTCCTATAATATGTCTCCCTTCTCCTGGTGCTAGGATGGGCTTGAGCTCCTTGGCAGCCCCTTTCCAATTACTCCTCCTAAGTTTCACTTTTCCATTCCATTCCCTTCTTGTGGGTCCTTTTATTGTACGGCCATTCAGATGTCTGATGATTCCCCTTCCCTTTGACCCTGGGGGCCATTCACAGCACACACAGACTGACCAGACTACAGGTCCTTTGACTAGAATCCACCCAAAAGCTAAAGCCAGGCCCTCCCTTCAGACTCTGACATTCAGAATTGTTTAAAAGGGCCTGCTTTAAAAATCAGCCGGCCCTCAAGGGGCTGCCTTAACAAAGACCTCTGCTGCGGAAGGGACGGGGCCTGAGGAGAGACGGCCATCCTGCCACTGAAAACATGATTGCTTTTTTTAATACTACAATGAATAGACTCGAAAAGACAGAACAGTGTAATTTATTTGGCAAGCTTTACAAAACATTTTTCTAATGACCCCTTAGTGTAGACAGTGTGAGGAAGAGGCTTCCTCTGAGGTGGATGGGGCAGGCCGCCATGGTGGCCCAGACTGGCCCTGTCCCTTGGTCTGGCTGCTGTAGGACCATCAGGCTAATGGAACAGACAGTGCCCTAGAGCTCCTGATAGTCCAGCGGCATCTGGCTCTCTCAGTCCAGAACTTAAAGGAATGAGCAAGCCCTTCTAGCCATCTACTTACCACATGTTGAGCATCAGTCTGTTAGGATCTTAACAGATATAACAAATGTCATCTCATTTAATTCTCATAATAATGTTAAGAGGTAGATGCAATTACTATCTCTTTTTGCTGATGAGAAAACAGAGCCAAGCAGAGACCCAATGACTTGCCCAAAGTTTCACAGCTAGGAAATGCCACTGTTTGGATTTAAGCTCTGTCCTCCTAACTCCAGGCCAGTATACCATCCTCTTTGCCATCTAGCTTAGCACAGTGCCTGGCATCTAATAGGTGTTAAATCAAGGTTTATTTATTAACTCAATATTATTTGACTTCCTTTTAAAAAATTTAGATGCTATCATCTCCTTTTGAACTTACAATGTGACTAAAATAATTTAAAAAAAAATTTTCCCCTTAGAAAACCTGGCTATTGAGCTGGTTCATTCTTCTCTAGTCACCTCTTGTGGCAAGTTCACCTTGTTACAGACATATCCATGTAGGTGCCTTAAAGAATGGATAGCCTCTAAATCACATGAAGTCAGAATTACTCTGTCCCATCCAATGATTCCATTCATTTACTGTGTAAGGTTTAATTTAGGGTTTTATACTAAATATGAGAGTTATAAAGTAATATTGTGGTTGACAATTTTAAAATATTATAGCTTAAGTCAAGATGACTTTTAGGAAATTTATTTACAAAAAGGTAGAAAGAGTGAAAGTGGAAAAATGTAGATAAAGAGACAGATTCTAACAAGCCTACCAACCCTTCTCTATTGAAGTTAGGCTCAGCCCCAGCAGGGCTTCCCCAAGTCCCTTGTCTATGTGGATTTCCCAGTAATCCTCAGCCAGAGGTCCTAGTGGTGTCTTCAGCCAGAATTCTACCAACACAGCCTCTTCCAAAGCCCAGGCAAGAATTTCAGCCACTCGCCCAGCAAGCTGACACAGGACCCAGGGAAAAGATCTCCTCCTAGCCAAGGCAGGGATCTCAACCCTTCACTCCATCTGGAACCAATTTCTCCAAAGGCTTGGAAGGAAAGACCCTTAGACCATGCTGGTCTCTTCTTTTTATGTTCCTTTTTCCATGTCACTTTCTTGTCACTCCCCCTTCTTCACAGAAACCAATGGCAGTCTTTCAATTTGCCTAGCATTGCCCAAGGAGGGGGGCAGTAGCCTTTGGAGGTGTGAACTCACTCTAGTAAGTGACTTGTAAACTCTCTTAGGGTTAAGTATGGGTACTTTAAATTCTTGATTTTATTAGCTAAAAATAGACAAGGGGAGAGTTAATCCCATCGTCATACTGTTATTCTTACTTTATACAGCAAATAGCTTTTAAAAATCTGGTGCAAAGGAATCGGCAAAATGAGCAGCAGAACCAGGGCCCTCCGGCTTTGAACTCCACAATACAATTGCCTTTTATCATTGTCAACACAAGCAAAAGAACTGTCATAGACTGTAGCATCTCAAGTGACAAGTAAGTGGGGGAGGGGCTGAGGTTGTGGGGGGAGTGGCAGGGATGGCCCATGGCCTGAGCCTCCTCTGAGAATTCTCTCCCAAGCATCTCTGCCCAGCCCTAGCCGCCCTACTGAAGCCCTGCAGAGAAGGGGCTCAGGGACTTGAGGCTGGAAGACACAGAAGGGGCTCAGGGACCTGAGCAGGGGCTGGAGGACACTGATGGGCAGCCTGGAGGGAGGCAGGAAGGGGTCATGTAACATATGTGGCATGTGGGGGAGAAGAGGTTCCAAGAAGTGACAAACCCTGAGCCTGAAGTGGGGAATCTTTAGGCAGTGACCCTGAAATGAAGGGGACCTTGTGGGAGGGATTCCTCGCACCCAACCCATAGATATGACTAGAGCCCAAGTCTTCTGTGGCCTTGGAACTGAATGGACTTCTATTGAATGACAAACCGTGGTGGGCCTATTAGGGGTAAATTTGGATTAGGTTTGGCATAAAGATTTCCTAAGTTAAGGGATAAGAGAGAACCATGTCAAAATGTCTCCAGCCCAGTTTGGAGTTTGGGCAACAAGGCCTCTGCTGGCTTCTGAGGCTTCTCTGCAGCTGGAGTTTTGTACTTGGCACTGAGCTCTCGCTCTCTTGGGTCTGAGCTTGGCCCCAGAAGCAGCAGCCTCCTGAGCTCCCTGGCTTTTCCCCATGGAAACCTTTTGGGAATAGCAGAGTGGCAGTTGGAAAAGAGAGAGGTTACTGTTTGACAGTGGCTGAAGAGTAAAAACTGACAGCAAGAAGAAAAGATCTTTTTCTCTGATCCCTGTGAGGAAACAGAGGGCAGGCTCTGGCCCGTTCAGGCCATTCCTGCTTCAACCCGATTCCACCATGGCTGGAACTGGCAGTACAATCTTTACTGAAACATCCTGAAAACAGTATTTTTAAACTATATGTAATTTTAAGTAAGGATTTTGGACAAACGCTTAATTTAGATAGAAATTTTGGGATAAGTTAGGATAAGAAGTCAGCATAGGTTTGGGGAAACTCTTTATCCTTGAACCCTGTTATCTCTTATTTCTTTACATCTGTAACATATTAAATATATATTATATATATATATATATATATATATATCTGTCTCCTAAGTCATCCATTGCACAGGTCTACAAAGTAGGCCCAACACTGTCACATTGGCCCTTATCTACAGCAATTGGCATCACAATACGACAGTAAGGACAAAGAAGATAACTGGGTCACAAAAAGATCTTAACAGGCTCCTCTCTGAAAGCAGGAAATGGCTTGGTTTCATTTTCTCTTTTCCCAGCACCCATGTGTGGGGCAGCCATTGAGTCGATAAATGCTTGTCCATTTAAGTTGAAGGGAATTTGATGCTATTGCAGATGGGAAATGTGTCCCTGGCATCAGAGGAATCCAGCCTGGGACCTTAGGTTCATTTTGGAGGCATCGAATGCTCCTGTAGCCTTGTCCCTAGTTCTCCCCATGATTTTATTTTACTCTTTAGTTTTTCGTGACCTCTACTGTGCACTTATTCTCAGGGCTGGGGTTTTTAGGAAAGCTAATGAGAAGGAACAGAATTTTTAAAAAGAGAATATTCTTAGGGACAACAGTAACAAAATACTTGACAGATTGCCTGAAAATACACTGTAGTAATTGCAACCTAAAACTACTCCATATGAACCTATATATTGCTTCCATGTCATATTCATAGATAGGATCTTTGTAACTCTGCTGCTCCCAGGAGAAACTATGTATGTAGACTCTTCCATTTGAATCTTGATGGTCAAGATTTACCTTTTCAGAATCCATTTAGTAAAAAACACTGCTCCGAAATGAAGTCATTAAAAGTCACAGAGAAAGCAATTCTAAAATTGTTAGCAAGTTTCTCTTTGGATCTGTCCTTTGAGATGCTGAACAGCTAAATTAACCTCTTTTTTATAACTATGATAATAAGGCTTAAGAAGTTTCACATCTGACTAAAGTCCATCCTCACTATTGAGGCCTTTTGTTCCATGTATTTTCAGTGCTTGACGTTGATGGGGTTCATAGAGTCAACGTAGTAAGAGCAGCCCAGATTATTTACTTATCGCCACCTACCAGACTGTCTTTAATGTGAACATTTCAGAGTGTTGGCAAGATTAAAATGAGCCATTTGAAATTAATCTCCTTTCAGTAAGAATCTTTCAAGAAAATTGTTGTCAGGTTTTGGAAACCATCCATCACCAGTCTGCTCTTCGTGGCACGGCGGCCCCTATAAAATAACGTCCCGTTGGATTCGTCCTCCCAGCGGGTTTGAGAGTGAAGGAACTTTGAACCTAAGGAGACGGTTGTGTTCTCCTTTCTCCAGTTAGCAAGATTGTCATGTATGTGAATAGCTTTTTAACAATGGTTCTTCAGGGTTTAGAACAAGGCTTAGAAACCTGCTGAAGCCGTTAGTCCTGCTCAGTCCCTAAAATTTTGTTTTTCAAGCATATTAATGGATGACTTTTTAAAACCCAACATATGTTTTCCCCTAAATGAGAAAGAAAGTATTTTCAGCAAATACTAAATGTAGAAAGTATACACTTTGAGGGCATGTAGATGACTGAGGGAATGGCTAGGCCTAGAGGCTAGAGGTCCTTGGTTCAAATATGACTTCAAATGCTTCCTAGATGTGTGAACCTGGGCAATTTACTTAACCTCAGTTATGTACTCCTTATCACTCTCCTGCCTTGGGACCAATGCTCAGTGTCAGTTCTAAGATAGAAGCTAAGAGTTAAAGGAAAAAGTAGAAAAGAAAAGAAACACCTTTAAACATTGATACCTATCTACTCCCTCCTCGTTTTCTTTGGATTTGCCTTTTTGTAAACAACATTTTATGCTACTTTTTTGCAATCAGCATTTATTTGACTTTTACGTGTGGAAATTTTACCTAAATGTGTAACTGTGCTATTGTAAATTTTTATGTTCAGTTCGGTCAGTGATTTTTGGTCACCTGCTATGTGCCAAGCAAGCACTATTAATTAATTGTCTTTTGAGGATAGGATGTACTGTGGACTCTGCATGACACTCACAGAACTAATCTCTGCTTGTGCTTCTCTGTAAGCAAGGGTGTCCAGTTCCCTTGCTTCTGGGAGAATATGGTCCTTCCATACAGACAGAGCTAAAGAACTGGATGCTTTCATTCAGGCCCTTTTACAGAAACCATGCTATACCTCTCCCCGTCTGTACCCCAGAGATAGAGCCCAAGAAAAAGGGCCTGTGTGGTCATAGCATGATGCTATGTTACTAGTGACAAGAGTGAAGAAAAACAGACCCAGAGTGAACAAGTAGAGGAGAATTCAATGATTAGATTTTTTATATGTTTATAATTATGGGGCAGCCAGTGCTTGGCTTTTGAAAACAAAAAATACAAAGTACAAAAAATTTATTTTTATCAGTTTGCAGGTCAACTGACTATAAATTACATTGAATAGTAAAGGGGGTATACAATTGCCACCATCCTCACTATTTTTATTTTGTTTTGAAGGATATATTATTTTGCATAAAATTTATATTTAACATAGTGTAGCTTTTACAAAGAAATATAAGTACTGGGTTTGGAATAAATAAAGTTCCTTACCAGAACAAAGTTTCTACCTTAAATTTGAACCAGTTTAATGAGCACAAAAGAAGGTGGTTTATACTTATTTTCCTTCAAAGGAAAGTTGTTTTAATTGAGAAAGTGTATATCATTTAAACCCTGCAGAGCTGCTGGTTCCATAACCCAGCAGAATAATTCTCAGCACTGTGAATTTTAACAGAATTGTTTTTATTCCTTCTTAATTTATATTTCCATTGTAATATGCCTTGTATAATGTGCAAAATGAAAAAAAAATCCCATACCTAAAAAATTCTAAAATAAACTTTTTCTCTAATGCAGGTTCGAGTATCTTTTTAATTTTGACAATACTTTTGAAATCCACGATGATATAGAGGTGTTGAAGCGAATGGGAATGTCTTTTGGCCTGGAAACGGGCAAATGTTCACTTGAAGACCTGAGAATTGCTAAATCGTTGGTGCCAAAGGCGTTAGAAGGTTATATCACTGGTAAGATGTTATAGAATAATTTACCCTGAAAAGACTTCAAAAGCCAGTAACTTTCCCACGCCTTTCCATCATCCTGTTATTAAACAGTTTATGAAAGATAGCAAGAGCTCCCTAATGAATGATATTAAAAAGATGGGGGAAAGGATCTTTGATAAAAGAAATGGTAGGATTTTTGCATGAGAACAAATTTTTAAAATCTTAAATTTGAATAAATGAATGCCTGAGGGAGGCTGGAGTTGAAGTTTATACAATTGAAAAAGATAAATAGAAAAAGGATAAATACAACTTATTTGTTGTCCACACTTTGAAAGCTTATGTCAGTCAATTTGACAATGACTTAGATTTTGGTAGATGGGACTCAAAAGAATGGTCTCAATCTTTTAGTGTACAAAAATTTTTTTAGTCAGCAGATTTCTTTGAAGTAAGCAAATGGTGGCTATAGGATCTTAAAGGTCTGGTTTTCAAAGGAAACCTGTCTCTCTTAAGGTTAATTTTTGAAAGTAATTTTTAAAACAGTAGCTCTTTCTGAAATTCTTTTCTTACAATCTCATTAATTTAGGATTTGACTAATTTAGAATGTGTGATAATTCCCCAGCGAGGAAGTTTATCTTGGGTGTTATATGAAGATAAATAATTTGAAAAACTAATGGCAAAAGTAAGCTGTTTAAGAGAACAAATTTTATATATAATAATAATGATAACTCTTTAAGTTTTTGAGAATGATTTCTGTATGTTGTCTCCTTTGACCCTCAATACCTTCATGTGAGGTAGATGGTCTTCTTATCTCCATTTTACAGATGAGCAAACAAAGAAGGAACCAAAAAGTCCCTTGCTCAGGGTTGCCTGGCTAGAAGTGATGTGGGGTGGGATTCAAATGCATGTCTTCTGAGTCTCTGTCCCTCTCCACCATGCTGCTTCTTAGTACTCCTAGCAGCATCCCAAGCATTCTGTGTGCTGCCCATCATTTGTCCTTCATCGCTTCATTGTTCAGAGTGGTGCCAGCACTTCCTGTAGAATCACTGTATTATATTGCATTTTCAGTGTCCTGTAGTTCCAAACTAACTCCCTCTTGCTTGCTCCAAGAATTTTAAGTACAATTGGATGTAGATAAGTTCTGGCCTCCCATTCTTCTCCTGGTATCTGAACTCCAGGTGTTAGACTTGGCTTCCCTCCCTCCCTCTCTCCCTCTCTCCTTCCCCCCCTTCCCTCCCTCCCTCCCTCCCTCCCTCCCTCCTTTCCCTCCCTCCCTCCTTCCCTCTTTCCCTCCCTCCCTCCTTCCCTCTTTCCCTCCCTCCCTGCCTGCCTGCCTGCCTCCCTGCCTGCCTCCCTGCCTGCCTCCCTCCCTCCCTCCCTCCCTCCCTCCCTCCCTCCCTCCCTCCCTCCCTCCCTCCCTCCCTCCCTCCCTCCCTCCCTCCCTCCCTCCCTCCCTCCCTTCCTTCCTTCCTTCCTTCCTTCCTTCCTTCCTTCCTTCCTTCCTTCCTTCCTTCCTTCCTTCCTTCCTTCCTTCCTTCCTTCCTTCCTTCCTTCCTTCCTTCCTTCTTTTCCTTCCCTTCCTTCCTTCCCTCCCTTTTCTCTCTTTACTCCTGGATCTGACAAACATTTACACTGGGTTATACATGTATCAATGTTCAAGACCTATTTCCATGTTATTCATATTTGCAATAGAGTGATCATTTAAAGTCAGCATACCCAATCATATACCCATTGAACCATGTGATCAATCACATGCTTTTCTTTTAGATTTCTGCTCCCACCGTTCTTTCTCTGGATGTGGACAGTGTTCTTTCTCCTAAATTCTCTGGATTATTCTGAGTCATTGCATTGCTGCTAGTAGAGAAATCCATTATGTTCGATTGTGCCATAATGTATCAGTCAGTGTGTACAATGTTCTCCTGGTTCTGCTCTTTTCACTCTGCATCAATTACTGGAGGTCATTCCAGTTCACATGGAATTCCTCTAGTTCACTATTCCTTTCAGCACAATAATATTCCATCACCAACTCATACCATAATTTTATTCAGCCATTCTCTAATTGATGGACACCTCATTTTCCAATTTTTTGCCAACACAAAGAGCACAGCTATAAATATTTTTGTACAAGTCTTTTTCCTTATTATCTTTTTGGGGTACAAACCCAGCAGTGGTATAACTGGATCAAAGGGCAGGTAGTCTTTTAAACATCTTTGGGCACAATTCCAAATTGCCCACCAGAATGATTGGATAAATTCACAACTCCACCAGCAGTTTATTAGTGTCTCTCTATCTCTTGCTTGCTCTTAAATTCTTTCCTTTCCCATAGATCTCTGATAGGTATACTATTCTATATTCACCTAATTTACTTATAATTTCCTTCTTTATATTTAAATCATTTATCCATTCTGAATTTATCTTGCTGTAGGGTGTGAGATGTTGATCTAAACCTAATCTCTCCCATACTATTTTCCAAGATGTTTTTGTCAAAGAGTGGGTTCTTATCCCAAAAGCTGGGGTCTTTGGGTTTATCAAACACTATCTTGCTGAGGTCATTTACCCCAAGACTTGTCCTTTCTTGATCAGAACAATACTAAAGCTCATCCCAGTGTTTTCCTTGCAGTGGGAGAGTGGTTTGTCCTGGCAGCCGGCTTACTAGAAGGCATTTTGGTTATTCTCAGGTGGCTCCAATGTGAGCAAAGGATGTTATACTCTGCATTTTTAGTTAGGAAAGAAACATGCCTGCTGGCGCTGGGCAGGGGAGAGGGGTATTTAGTTATTACTTTAAAATACATAGAGCTGCAACAGACACCCCAACAGCTCTTCAGATAGTCTGTTTTTAGTCCTTTTTCCTAAATAATTCTGTTCCCTCTGGGCTCCCAGTGGTATTGCTGTGGTGCTCTGCCTCTTAACCACAACCTGAGCTGGCACCCTGGCTTTTCAGGAGTCCTTTACTCAATACACCTTCAGAAATTCACTCTAATTCACTCTAATGTGTTCTACGTCAGAGGCAGGCAGGCCCTGTTGTTTTGACTTGTTCCTGACCTCTTCTACTGACTGGGATGACCTTTGTAGCTCTGAATTTTTACAAAATTCTTGCTTTTTTTATTGTAAAAGGACATGATAGTTTGTCAGTCTGCCTTTCTAAATAAGCTTCCTTTTTGATTTTTAGAAGCACCACAACAAAGGAACAGATTTGTCCTAGAGCATTGCATTCACGAACCCTGACACAAGCCATTTAGCTCTATAGTCTTATTGTGTTGTTATTTTTCAAAACAATGGTGAAATGTGGATTTAGTCATATTTTCATAAGATGGTAGACTGAGAGCTGGATGGAACCTTTGACCTCCATTGAATCCAATTCTGTTGTTATTCCAGGGAAGAAACTGAGGCCCAGTGAAGTTAGGTGACTCACCCCAGGCCAAGATTCCAACATAGCTCTTCTGGCCTCAAATCCAGCCTTGTCCACTCTCCTACCTTTGCCACTTGTAGTTTAGCCTCCTCAACAAGGAAGTCTTTTTGGCTAAAAGTTGCTGTAAATCTCAGTTAGTAGGAACGGCTTGGGAGGCCTGGCTTCAGTTCATTTGCTCTGTACAGACTTGTTTTTATATAACATACCAAACGTCAGCTATTCTGAGTCTTTAAGTCGTATGCTTCTGTCTGGTTTATTTTATGGGAAAATGAGGTTAAAATTAGTGTAGTCATCTTGTTTACCTGTCCTACATGGAAGAAACACCCACTTGGTAAAACAGGAACAGTACATAGAAATAAATACTAATTATATACACAGAAATAGTCTATAGATCTCTTTGACATTTGTACGGTGATTGAAGTCAGACTCAGACAGACAGAACCAGAGAATTTTTGGCAGATAAAATTTTTAGAATCAACTTTTGATCCATGTTTTACCTTACATCAGAGATTGATTTTTCTTTTTGGGGGGGAAAAAAACCTTACCTTCTGACTGGTTAGAGCTAGGGATTTGGGGTTATAAATGACTTGCCTAGAGTCACACAACTAGGAAGTGTCCAATGCCAAATTTGAACCCAGGACCTCCCATTTCCAGGCTTCACTCTTTATCCACTGAACCACCATTCTGCCCTAGAATGGTCTTTTCTACATTTGTCGAAAAACCTTTCTATACCCAGATTTCTGCGTAACCTCACCTACAATTCATACTTCCTTTCTCTTGATTTCATCTTCCTCACTTCCATTCCTCTAGTCAAGAGAGTGTCTAGAAGAGACTTCCAAGGAGCAGTCCCAAACTGAAGGGCCCTCTTTATATAATGGAAAGGGATGCTGTTGAGGAAGTGAGCTCCAAACACTTTGCTGTACGTGTTGATGTATTCCTATTTTAGAAAGGCACAGCAAGGAGAGCAAGTAATTAGAAATGAAAAGTTTCTCATCAATAGTCTACATTTCTATAGTGTTTTCAAAATTCTTGGCTCACAGCCCTATGAGGTTAGTAGGAGTGTTATCACCAGTTTATTGAAGAGGAATTGGACTCAAGAAATAGGGTGACTTTTTTTAGAAATTGAATTTCTCAAGACATACAGTGGTTTAGATTTGAACACACAGCTCTTGATTTCATAGCCAAGATTCTTCCTGTTTTGCTACAAAGCTTTTCATTATCAAGATTTTTGGTAATGGCACCTTTGATATCTTTTTCTGGCATCCTGATAGAATGCTTAAACACAAGCTTTATTGTAGTCAACTGTCTAGGTGGTCAGCCTTCCTTAAAGTGCCTTTTGTATCATTTCACTTTCTTGTATTCGCTTCAGAAAAGCTGGTTTGGACATTATTGTTTATTTTTAAAATGTAAACCAGATACAGAAAGAACTATTTACCACTTCTTAAATTCAAACTATTCCTCAAACCAACCCATCATTATAAATGCCATTGTAGCAAACATTATTGAAAGCAAAATAGCTTTAAAGTCCCCAGCAAACTATCCACTTTTTTTAATTGCCCACTTTTTAAATGCAGTATTCTGTAGAAAGGCATCTACTAAGCCCAAAGGACCTCTATAATACCTTTGAGTAATCATTAATTATTCACATTAGTGTAATTATCCATATTGATTTGAGGATAGCTTAAAAATTCTAGAATCTGCCAATGTGCATCCATCTTTGTACTAGAGTTCTGCTTTTTAATTTGAAAAGTTTAACCGTTCTTGCCTAAAGCTTGACTTTGCAGATTTATTAAATGATATCTATCATCATTTATTACAGAAGAAAATTGTAGTCCATGCCCAAAGCACAAAACAACTGAGAACAGTACCACAATTCCCATTCAAGCGAAAGTCAGTTGTTTTCAGGAATGCTCATGTTCAGTAACAAAAAGAAACTTATTTACAGCTTTTTTTTGTTGATAAATATAGATGGCATTTAATGTCACAAGTAAGAGTGTTTCCAAGATGGATATCAAGGGCTATCATACAAAAATTTATTGAGGAAGTTTCTTTGCAAGTGTAACTAAAACTTGATGTTACACAAATTCATTAACTGGCGTTTGCCAGTTAAATTCTTGTGTGTCAACTAGCTACTCCATGAGTGTTGGAGTAGCTTGAGCACTTGAATTGCTATAGAAAATGGTCTCAAACAGTGACTGCAAAAGTCCTTCTTTCCATCATTTGAGGATGATTTTTTTTTACCATTTTTGTGGAACCCTCAAGGGAAGGTTGTTTTCCCACTTAATACCATTTGTATTTATATCCATTATATAAAAACACTCTTTCATTCCCCAGCTTACATCCTTTTCTCACTGACCACTTGTATAGACTTACATAAAATACTCAACCCAATTGTACCCTCATATCTACCTTGCCAAAATGAGGGAAGCAGAACTAGATTATCTTCAAGGTCTCTTATAACTTTATCAATCCATGATTTTCTAATTATTCTCATAAAAACATTACATATTTATAGTTATGAAGATTTTAATGGTATTTGAGTTTGATCAGGAATACTTCCTTTCTCAAATTATATTGTATTTGCTATCATCTTACTTCAGTAGGTTGTGTCTTGAGTGTTGGAACCATTTAATTTTTGTCTTCGGGTTACCCAGTTCCAAGCACTTAGAAAGAACATAAGAAATATTTCAAGACTTTATTGAATATTTTTATAAAATGTATAGTATTAAAAAGAAGGGAGGAAGAAATTAATTTCTAGTCCTATCAATTCCATGTCTCTTAATCCCTTTATCTAAATATTTTTTTCTTTTTAGTCTGGAACTGTGATTTTATTGATATGAGGAATTATTTCCAACATGATGGAAGGCTGTCCAATGTATTGTCTTAAAAAGTTGCCCAGGCCATCACCTCTACATTTCCTAAGGAGAAGTTGAGACTTAGGTCTTCTTTACTACTCCCTGACCTACCCTGCCTCTCTAGTATTTGTTTGCTTGAGTATTTGGTTTTCTTTTGTTACTTCAAACCTTTTAAAGCTTTTATCATTTGCTTTTTCTCTTCACCTGCTCTGGCTATTGGCACCATTGTTCATTCAGGTCTTTCTTTGGGGGAGGAAAAAAGAATGGAACCAATATGGAAGCTTGACTGTATGGAAGCTTGAATCAGTGATTCAACTTGCTTTCTCTGAGAATAAGCTATTTCTTACTAATGCATCAGTAGTCATAGAACTGGCTGATATTTATTCAGTAGGAGTCTTAAGTTTGACTACAAAGAGACTTTTAAAATCTTCACTTTTCTTACATTTAGAATTTTAATTTGTTTCTTTATGTCCCCTATCCGAACTACTACCTATTTTTTTCCACTATGAAAGAAGTGAGTGAATGGCAGAGATCTACAACCTGCCCCCCCAATTTAATCACCTCCTATAGACTTTTGTAAGTGCTAAAAAAAATTAGAAGACTTTCTCAGAGAAATGACAGGTAGATTTAAGAAAACCTCTTAGCTGCAGTTAAGACGAGGTTTACAACTTACTTTTCTAGCCATTTTTAGAACTGTAACAGTATTATCCATGAAATTTGCATCATATGTACTTTCTGTCTTTGTGGGTTTTTTTAGATATGTCTACAGGACCTTCATGGTTGAATCAGGGGCTACTTCTGAATTCAACCCAAACTGTTCCAAATTTAGATATGACTGGTGGTACCACTTTATCGCAAGCAAGGTAAGCTTCCAAAATATTCATGTGTAAGCTCTAAAGTATGCACAGAATAGGCGGCCATCTTCTGTGTAGAGAAACAGGTCTCTATTACAACTTTAGAAAAATTTACATTAAGAAGCTCACTAAAAAGATGGATCTGAGGGTCTTGCTTGGGTTAAATTTACATTTATTCTTTTGTAAATTTATCAAAACTTAAATATTCTACCTGGGAATTAATGAATATGTGTATTCTTTTAATTATTTAATAGTGTAAACCAAGGGTTTTGTTTGGATGCTGAAGTGGCCTTAGCAACTGGGCATTTCCTTGCCCCAAGCAGTCAGCAGTCCAGCAGTGCCACATCCCACTATTCAGAGTCCCGTGGTGAGACCCCCTGCTCTTTCAACGACGAGGATGAAGATGAAGATGATGAGGACCCTTCATCCCCAGAATAAAGACAGTAGAAAAGCTAAATTTTACAAAATGCTGCTCGTGTGTGTTTTTAGTGTGAGCTCTTATTCTTGATGTGATTGCTTCAGCTCTTGCCTTTGTTTGCCCTGTGTATTCGGTGACAATAAATGAAACAACTCAACTAAGTGACATCAAAGTTAGGATGAAAGTTAACCTAGTGCAAAAGAAGACTCTGACCCTGCAAAAGCACTAGGACACAGCGCAAACAAAGTGTATTCTCCTCTGACTGAGGTAAAGAAATCCCTGAAGACTTGGCAGAGTGGATGAGTTTCAGCTACTTGGTAAGATGTGGGACTACTGTCTCCTCCCACATCCATAGCATCCTGCTCAGAATCGACAGTGCGACAAGGAATGTTCCTTAGCTAAAATACTTATCATGCTTATCTCTTTTGGCTGTGCTGTTTTTAAATGCTGAGATGCATATTTACAGTTTTGCTATGTTTTTTTGAATAAGGTACCTAGAATGTTTGTTCATTTGACTCTAGAAATCAAAGTCTTAAAGTAGTTTCAAGTGCTGGCATTTCTTGAAATAGCGGAAAATCCATGTGATGATGTGAGTCACCGGCCTGCTGCGTTAGACACTTGTCAAGGAGGTAGGAAGACCAGCTTCTATTTGAGTGACACTTCAGATGTCGTTTATCATGTTAAAAAACTGGAATTAGAATGGCTAACCGATGCTAACAAAGCAGTGTAGGTTTTGTCAGGTGAGTAAGGACCTATTAGGCCTATTTATGGAAGATGAAAGAATTTCAAAGAGCATTTCCATGTATATATTTGCCAGCACTGCCTTTTTGCCAGTGCCTACAATGTTGGAATTTTACAGGGAAGAAAACTATAGAAATAGCTTTATTCCAACTATTAACCACTGCAGTTCAGGCAATTTTTTTTTTCATTTAAAGCAAGAACAATAGAAAAACAACCAACCCAAGTTTTGAAATGCTTGCTTACATTTCATTTGACAATATTGTCGTGTCTATGCGTGTCCCATCTGTGGAACTGAAGCAAGTTGCTTTCAATTTTATCTTAAAAGAAAATGTCTCAAAATACTAATTGGTGAGCCCTACTGCACTTTTGCTACTTACTGCATTTCGTTATAAATTGCATCTCTTGGGAACTGGCCCATATTTTGGTTTCATGGAAACTATATAGGATGTTAAGAACTTCCAGATAATTGGATTTTTAGGTAGGGTGTTACATAGCCAAAGATGCTATTAGGAATATTACATCATTGAATTCTTCTGTTTAAAAGGAGGGCATGGAGGAGGGAATCTGTAATCAAAATTGTTAAAGGTTGCTCATTTTTTAAAGCTGGGAAAAGGCTCAAAATCAAGGCAAATTTCTACCTTTGTTCCTAGGAATCCTGTAGCTGCTCTCCCTTCTTTCTACTCTCCATTCAAATCTAATCTGAAATCCAGGAAAGCAGTAAAATGTAAACCATTTAAAATCACCGTTAACCTCTACATATGTTTCTAAATGTGTTGTCATCAGAAAAGCTAAATTCACTAGTATTTTGGCAGTTTGAAGAACTCAGATATCAACTACTTATTGTACCCACAAAATCCTCATCCTGATATTTAATACACATAAAGTGAAACTGTTTTAAGATGGAGAAATACCAAGGCATTGTGGTATATGTACCATGTGGCTATCCAAAATATTAAAAATTAAGTAAAACCCTCCCCTGTTTAAAATAAAAAAATATAAAATGATAACATCAAGATTAATTTGAGGGCTATAAATGTAGTAGTAACTGTTTTTGAAAGGCACAAATAATGAAGGGAAAAGTCATTTTTAAAATGTTAATTTTATGGGGAAGCAAAGGAATGAATCATTGAGTGTTTTCTTTGGGGACTTAAAACTTATAAGTTCTTGTTTCTTTTAGCCCATTGTAGGTGTTGAACTCATTAGATAAGAATTGGATACTTCATAGTAATCTTAAGAAGGATGTTTTGTAGTGCTGGGAGCACCTAGAATGGCCTAAAGTCTTTATCAAGTCTTAGAAATCTCACGAACAAGGGCCTAGAGCATCAGCCTAGGTTCACGTAAGACTATATTCTGCCAAGTTTACATAATCACTATAAGCTTTAGCTAGTTTAGGGGGTCAGGAAGAGAGAAGATGATGATCTGTTAGTTTTATTGTCTTGAATAGAGAATTGATCTCAGCATGAATTTGGGAAGAGACCTCCCAGGCAGGTCTAACTGGACGTGGCCATAATGCTAGCAGGCTGCATCAGGCCCTGCACCCAGTACCTGGTGGATCTGTACTGCATGCTTCTGGGACTAACCATTTGGCTGGGGGTGGGGGGAGAGCAGGCCACAGGAGAACTAGGGACAAAAAGCTGCTGCTTGCAAACAGCATCCAGCTATTTAGACTGCATGAAAACAGACCCTCCCAGCCCCTTCACCCCTAAAGAAAGGTCTGGGGGAAGAGTACAGTGCAATCAGAACCTAAAAATGACTTAACAGTTGTCCATTTTCAGAATTAATTCATGTTCCCCCTTATCTGAGGAACCCGCCGCCTCATCCTTTCCTTCTCTGCCTCCAAAATGGGGCAGCCTGGCTTGAACAAAATTGCTTTCATTTCCATCAAAGAGACTAAGAGCAGCTCATGTTCACAGTTTGCCCCAACAGTGCCAAAAGCCACATCTTCTCAACCGATTGCACGTTTATTGAGGCTCTTAAAAATAAAGCACTTGGTTGACTATCAAGCCTCCCTGTGTTTCTGGAAGCAATAATTCTTTCACCCACCTTTTAATACCATGTGGAACTTGTAGCTTTGAGGTCTAGCACACCCTGGCAACCAACAAGAGAGCCTTTTTGAAATCCTTTCGAGCTGGCAGGGACCTGAGAAAGCACCTGGTCCTTCCCCCTGATTTAAAGCACACACGGCCAGAAGAGAAGGGCGTCCTAACCAGGGTCATAAACCATCGACTAGAGCCGGAAGGGACTTGAGTGGCCAAGACCAAGCCTCTTGTGTTACTGATGTGGAAACTGAGGCAGAGCTTAAGGGATTTGCCCAAGATCACACCACTTTCCAGTGGCAGCGCCAGAGGTTGGCTGTGGGTCTCCTGGATCTTTATGTCTCTGAGATCATGTTGCCAGGCTGGGAAGAGGCTAGCTGGGGGTATGTGGGAGAACGATGTTCTTACCGAACTCCCCATAAAATACTTGATTGGGGGAGAAAAGGAAGATGGTAACTAGAGCATATTTCTCTGGCTCCCTTTCAGTACCCAGGCTTCGTCCTCCAGAAGGGCTGCCCTGCTTTGGTCGGAGAGCCGGCTTCCCTCGGTTGGGGGGCAGGGTGCCCTCTAGAAGGAGCGCAGAGTAGCCCCCCCCCCCCCGGCTCCCACCCCCCAGAGAGGCCGGACACATTTGGGTCCTGGTGATCTCAGGCGGCTTTGGCTTGAGGAAGCCTTCGGGCCCGACCTCGTCTTCTCGGGTGGGTGGGCCTCCAGGGCGGCCATGGAAGACGGCGGGGCCGGCCGTGGCCTCGGTGCTGGCCGAGCACCCGGAGCCAGGCCGAGTGTCCTCGGCAGACGCCCTGCCACCTTCTATTCCTTCTCTTTTGTCATCACGAGAGCTTTCCTTAGCCTGTTAGGGAAAGGAATGACCTGCACCTGGGCCGCTGTCCCTGCCCGTGTCCTGAGCCCCGGCTCGGCCACTCGCACTCGGGCCTCTCTCTCCAAGCGCCGCCTTTGGCAGCCCAGAAAGGATCCGGATACATCGGGCATCTGTCTCGCTCCTTCAGGACTGTTTGAATGGCCTCCTTTAGCCAGGCAGCCTCACCACGCAGCGCGTGCCCGAGACCCTGGCAGGGTGCCGGGGCAGTTCTGGAGGCGGCCGGCCCCCAGAACCAGGACCGGAACCCACAGAATCTTCTTTGAACTTCAGATGTGATTGGGGTTCCCAAGTCCCGTGGATGCCTCTTCAGGAGCGCTTCTTCCTGCTGTGCCTGGAGAGAGCTGTGGCCATGGCGGGCTCCTGGCGTTCGGTGGGACGTCCTCTGCGATGGTCAGGCCAGCCATCCCCTGGCCGCAGCAGCGCCCCCTAGTGTAGGAGTTCTCCCGGAACCTCTCGGTGGTTCTCTTTCCTCCGGACGGAGCTTTGGGGAGTGACATTTGTACTGTTTGGCCTGAGGTGCCTGGGAGCGGGCTTGGTCAGGGGGCTGGACAGGCTGGACGGTCTCCTGGGGGGCGCTGCCGTTTAGGGATCGGGGCTGTCGTGACCCCAAGGGTGGCACAACGCGGGGAGGCCAGATAGTTCTGCCTGGTTTTAGCTGAAAGGAAATCACACCTTCGCCTTCCTAATGCGTCCCTTGGTTCTCGGCCTGCTTGAGAGGAGACAGGCGGGCATGAGCCTTGGGTGCGTAGAGCTCTCCCGGGGAGCCCGGCGATGGGAGCAGCTCTGTTCTCCCCAAACGGGGGCCGGGCGAGGACTTCCCACCCGCGCCTCGTGCCCCCCAACAGGCACGGTCAGCCATCACAAACTCTGCCCCTGCCGGGCGGGCCTAAGGCAGCTTCATCCCCTCAGTGCCTGGCCTGGCCCAAGAAGAAGTGAAAGCTGCCCCGGCTGCCCCTCCTGCTCTGCGGCTGGCCGGCCTCCCGCTTTCCGCGGACGCCCCTTTCAGGCCATTCCTTTGACGCCATTCAGGATTTGGCTCCTTGTTTTGTGGCATGTCTGCAGCCGGAGCAGGACCGCCTTCTGCCCCCTTGTCCGCGCCAGCTCCCTGGGAACCTGCCCTGGATGTGCCTGGCCAGGGGGCTCCCGGCACCCCCCAGAGGCGCCGCTTTGTTGCTCATCTCCACCGTTCACAGGCCGCATCTGCCTGCCAAAAGCCTCCCCCAAGACGCCCAGTGACCGTGTCCCAGGACGCTTCTGCAGGCCTGCTCGGGGCCGCCAGCAGACGGTAAGGCTGGGCCTTCCTCCTGCATTTGGTTTGGACATTCACTCTGGAATCACGGAGGGCAGCGCCCCTGGCCGCTCTGCCTGAGCCAGAGGACTACAAGCAAGCTCTACTTTCCTGGTGAGGTGCCGGTGGGGGTGTCGCACAAATACGAACTGTGACTTTGTAAATAAATGCCCTTATTTTTTTATGGAGATTTTATAGAAGAGGCTATTTCTGTACATGCAACTAACCCAGGTTTTCTGAAAGTGATGCAAGGGAAGAGCAAACTTATGTCCTGCAGGGCTGTGTCTTGCACAAAGTAGGCGTTTGATAGGCATTTGTTGACTTGTGCAAAAATGGAATATGGCACCTACAGTGTTTGAAAGTTGTGCTTATAAAGAAATGACGACATCACAGTGTTCTATGACCTGAAGGGAAGAAAAGCTGTACTGTAGGAAAATAAATGATTTTAAGCAATTTGGGTTTGTGTTATTATTTGAGAAGGGATACAAATAGTACATTTTAGATATCTTTTTAAAGTTAATAATATTGGAAGTAATGATGACACCTTCTTGTTTCTTAATGGGAGAGACTCTTCATTTTCTCATACCCCAAAACAGCAAGATCAGGAGCATGACGGACCTTTTCCAAAATAAAACCTTTCTCCTCCGAGAGATCTAGAGGGGATTGTCCCCTCCTCGTATTAGTGAAGGGCAGGAGTTCTTAACTGGGGTCTCACCTTTTTTAAAACTATTTTTTGATAACTAAATTTCAATATAATGGAGTACTTTGTAACCTTATGCATTTAGAAATATGACTCTGGGAAAGGGCCTTATGCTTCGTTAGATTTCCAAAGGGATCTATGCCCCGCCCCCCCCCACACACACACACAGTTAAGAAAGTCTTTTCCTCCCCAAACTTTAATTCCAAGTGAAAATGCCCATTCTGGGATAGGGTTCGGCCCTCTTTTTCCATAGTGAAATACCCTATTTTTGAGAAAGTGAGGTTCAGATCCTTCTCTTTAGCACTTCCGGTTAATCCTAGCGTCCCCCAAGAAGCACATTCCAACACTCTTCTTTCAAATAGATGAAGAGATACCTGTTTTTATAACAGAGTAACCGTTGCATCCAGGCTGTAACAAATAATTGAGCAAAGGTTAATCTGGTAGTGAGCAGATCTGAAAAGGCACGCCGGAGTCTATCCTCCTAAGCCCTGCACCCAGATCACTTACTTTTGACATAACGTGCGCCCTGATTTGAAACGATGAAGCCATTGCCTTCGCTCGGGCTTTCCCTTCCGCTGTTTAGTAACACACCCAGAACTCTAGGCTGAGGAGAGGATGTGGTTCTGTGAATAGTTTTAAATTTTATTTCCTCATAAATGTTTCTCAAGTACTCTCACTTTGTACTTTTTAAAAGGCCGTTGAAGTATTAGTGAGGACATTTCTGGGCTTAATTTTCACACCTGCTAGAAAATAACAAGGAAGAGAATAGCTGACATTTTTTAGAGCTCTTTTAATGATGAGCCTTGTGTCAGCTCTGACAAACATGGGAGGTATTTTGCCCCAGTTTTACAGATTAAACTGAGACACGGGTCACATAACGAGTAAATGCCAGAAGCTGGATTAGAACCCAAGTCTCCTTGATAAGATTCACCAACCTATCCATCCTTCAATGCCTTCTAGTTCTATAAGTCCATGCTGAGTAGGAGCGAATGAAAACAATCTACTATTCACATCACAAGAAATGTGACGGGTTCATCAGTTTCTGGGTGGATAAAAGTTGCGGGAAGGAGCTTGCCTTTTCAAATGCTGACACGAAGGATCTAGCTTTGGGGGCTGTTAAGCCACAAATAGAGAACCTTTCTGGTGGGAAGCCACCCAGGTAAAACAAGCATAAACTCCAGATGTTCCAACCTTGTATCATCTTCAAATCAATCACAGCTAATCTCCACAATCTGGGCTTTTATGAAAATGATGCCATCCCTGACCATGCCTCAGGTCTAGCCAGGAGCTTTGTTGAGGCTCGTTTTCCCTCCCCAAGCCTGGTGCGAACCTTCGCACATGCCTTTGGCATTTTCTGAGGCCAATTCCTGTTCCACTCTTCCTTAGACTGCTCTAGCTGCCACTTTCTCTGCCTTTCCTGTTTGAATTCTGTACAGTCTTCTACCCGAATGAGGATGATTCTCTTGTTCTTTGCCCATTTTCTTCCAGAAAGAAATCAAGGCTTCTTGATTCTCATTCTAACTCTTAGTGAAATATGCCCCCTTTATCAAAAGACTCATTCTTGGAGAGTGAAGGCTCGGGATGATCCAGTCTCATAAAAATAATCTTATTGAGTACAGTGTGGCATCTGTCATCAGTCTGCATCACCTGGTATGCAGAAGGTTCTATCGGAGTTGCAGGAGCTGTTCCCATTGTGGAATGTGCCCGAACAGTGATTTCATCCACCTCCTTGTTGTCTCCTAAAGCACTTCCACTTATGCTGTACTGAAACAGCTTCTCATCCCTCTCTGGGCCAAAGGCAGGGTCTGTGACTTACCCAAACCTGGATCCATTTAGGGTGCTGGGTTCACCCATGGTCCCATTCTATGTCCGTCCACTTATCCTGCAACATTTCGACTTCCTCCCAAGACAATACATTTGAAGTGCTCACCCCCCAGAGGAAGGATGTTCTGATAGAATGTCCCCCATCCCTGAACAGGATCGATGTAAAATGTCACTAGGAAAGCAGGCATGACATTGTAACTGGGTCGTAGCTCACCCCAGCCTGCCAGCCGAAAGCTATTTTAAGGTTTATTTATTCATTTATTTTTTGCCCATTAGATGAACTAACAAATTTCCCTGTCAGTTTTTCAGTTATAGGATCCAAATTGTCCCTCTCCTCCTTCCCTCTCCCCTCTTGGTGCTGGCAAGCAATTTAATCTGAGTTATGCCTGTATTTTCACACAAAACATACTTCCATATTATTCATTTTTTTAAATGAAAATAATCTTATTAGACCAAAATCCAAGTAAACAAGTGATGTCATGCTTTCATTTGCATTCCCACTCCAACAGTTCTTTCTCTGGGGATGAATAGCATACTTAGAAAGCTATTCTAACTAATCATTCTTGTTACTAAGGTGCTAAGCTTGGTTATTTCTACCAGACTAAAAGACCACAAATTGTCATCAGTGACCAGCAGCAAAGCACAGGTCATCTTGCCCAAGTTTCAGCTCAGAGAAAAGGTGTGTTTGACTTCTTTAGAACATGTGTCTTGTTTCTAAAAAAGCATATGTACTTTTAAAAAATGCTTACCTTCTATCTTAGAGTCAGTACTATATATTAGTTCCAAGGCAGAAAAGCAGTAAGGGTTATAATGGGGGTTTAGTGACTTGCCCAGAGTCACACGGCTAGGAAGTATCTGAGATCACATTTGAACCCAAGACCACCTGTCTCTAAGCCTGGCTCTCAATCCACTGAGCTACCCAGCTGCCCCTGAATGCATTTTTCTAAACTTACACACCAAAAAATTGAGTATTTTGATAAACGTAGTAAACAGGAAAAGAGCACTATCCTGGAAGTGAGTCTGTTGGGGATAGCTTACTTTTCCTCTTAAGCATGTATTAAGTCCAACATTACTTTCAAAGCTGTCCTCTGATTCCTTCTGAGCTTCCTTCAGTTCTCTTCTGGCGTCTTTCATTTCTTTTTGTCACATTTCAATGACCCTTTTGCCCAGACTTCTTGTCCATTTTCTTTTTTAATTTATCCCAAAATTAAGTAAAAAAGAAAAATAAAGCCTTTATAACAAATATGCACGTTCCAGGAAAGCTGATTTCCACGTTGGCTAGGACTGAATAGATCTGACTCTGCATGTTTGGATCACCACCTCTGGGAGGATCTGGACCATTGATTCTGAACTCATAGTCGGTCACTGTGTTGATCCGGATTGTTTCTTGAATCATTTAGTTATTGTTCTTCACGTTATTACCGATACAGCACTTTGTTCTGAGGTACTAGTTTCCTACCATACCTTCCCTTCTCAGCCATCCTCCTCAGACTCCCTTTCCTAGGCTACAATCGCCTCCTGGTGGGTCTCCCAGCCTCAAGCCTCACCCCACCCCTTCCCTCCATGAAGTGATCATCCACGCGGCTCCTCTGCTTACTGCATCCCCTGCTCCCTCTGGGACGCGGGCGGCGCTATTTCTCCCACAAGGTGGTCCTCTAGAGTTTGTCCATTCTGAAGAGCCAGTCTGAAAAGGCCTCCTGGTCTCTGTGGAGATCTCCCCGTCCCTAAGGAACCGTAAGCAGGCTCTACTCTGGATGCCTTCCTTCTCCCTCGTCCCCGGTACACTTCTCCCTACCCTGAAAGCCCAGATCCCCCTGCCGCCTCCTCCCTGAGGCTGGTAGTGACCCGCCTTCCCCCAAGCTCCGGGAGAACGCCCGGGGGTCCTCTCCGGCCACCCTTGAGCGCGCAGCTCCGGCTTCTCCCCACTAAGGTGCTCGGGTCACCCCCAAAGGTCAGGAGGGCCTTTTTTAATGCTCTTATTCCTGAGGCCTCCCCTCCCCCATGTCATTCAACATCAGTCTAGTCAATATCTCCGCAGGATCTTTTTGACTTCTTTCATCTTTCCTCGGTATTCCGCACTGGTTGGCTTTTACAAGGGATGATTGACCGAGAACTCTTAGCAGGGACACAATTACCGGAATGTTCGCATGAATCCTGGGAGAGTAGACTCAGATGGGCCAGCAGTCACCTCACCTGCCCGCGCAGGGCTCTGGCTTGGGGGTGGGTCAGGGTGGCTGAGCTGGATCTGACCGGTCGCTCCTCTCTGGCTCCGTGGGTGACTGCAGCTGACGGCACTTCGGGGCCTGGATTTGTTCCGATGGTTCTTCCCACCATTCAAAGCCCAGAATGTCCTCCACCGACCTGGTCCATCCCTGCTACCGATTCCCCTCAAATCAAGAAAGCGTGACCACGCGGTCAACAGAGCAGCAGCGCCTGGTGACTCCACCGCCATGCGGCCACGGCTCCTTGGCTGGCAGCTCCTCCCATGTCTTCCTCCTTCCTCTTGGCTGCCATGGAGAGGACGTTCTTTCATCTAGCTCCGCTCCGTAGGAAGGACACACTGGGTTCTGGCTCCCCGACCAGCCAGAAGGCTGTCTGTCCCCGTCCCGCCACCCCCACCCCCCACCCTGCCCCAGTGGACTGGAAATTCGCATCCAGCCCTCTTCAGCGGATATTCGAAGAGGCTCTCCAGAGACCAGACAGTTATGGCCTCCCGTGGCCCAGCCCTGTTCCACGAGTGTAACGATTTCTGTTTTCTTACCTTAGAGGTTGGGGTCTCTTTATCCACCGGTTCTCCACACAGTAGGGACTGAACACATAGCGTGAATGCTGTCCTTGGGCAGCAAATGCTTTTTAATTGACGATAATGCTGCCCCAGAGCTTTCCTGGATTTTATTTTGAAATCCTTCCTTCCATCTTAGAAGCAGTATGGAAGTAAGGATCGTAAAGTCTATGAATTGGGCGTCAGGCAGAAGAGCGGTAAGGGCTAAGCGATGGGGGCTAAGCAACTTGTCCAGGGTAACTGGAATGGTCTGAGGCCAGACTTGAACCCAGGGCCTCCTATCTCGGTCTGACTCTCCATCCACTGAGCCACCCTCCCTCCCTCATCTTCTAAAAGAAATTCATCCCTGACTTGTGTTGGCCGTGACATGTAGGGCTTTCAGCTTTCGGCTCACTATTTGGGATGGGCCAGCAAATCTGTCCATGCAAAGACCCAGACAGTTAGGACTCACTTGGCAGGAGAAACAAAGCATGTCGGAGGGAAAAAAAGTGCTGCCCCCACCCTGCAGTGCTGGTGGTTTCTGAAGTCTCTCCCTGTAGCCTAGAGCAGTCCCATAACTCCATCCAAAATGCTTCCTCCCCCAGACATGAGAAAGTTCGTCTTGGCATGTTGTTAAGTGTATGAGTCAAGAGCCTGTGCGGCACCCTTTACCTGTGAGGTGCCCACCGTGACTGCGTGGAGCCTGAGGAAATGCCAACACCAGAAGCACATGGCTCTGATGAGGACGGGAAAGAAATGGGACCTTCGGCTCCAGCCCAGTTCCAGATTTACCTTAGCCAAGCTCAGCCTTGGAGACCTCTGAAAAATCAGACTGGGGGGCTTAGGTTATTCCCACCCAAAGTAGCCTCCCAGGAAGTCTTAGAATACAGCTCAAATAGAAAATTCATTTAGGCTTCTCTGGACTCAGAAAAGGGTCCTCGGCTCCCCCAGCCATAGAACAGTTCGAATCCCATCCAGGCCACCTTTACCTTGACACCCATCCCCAAGAATATGCAGAAAGCAAAGGAATTGTAGCTTCTAAAAGATTTCTGTGATTTTTTTTATCCTCTCGTGAATCCCAGCATCCCCCTTAGTTCTGTTTATAATCCTTTAGCCTCCTAATGATGCCCAGTGTTTGGACTATCCTCAGAAAGGAAATGAACTTGGGAATACTAGAAAATGGGCATCTCTTACTTCCCTGGCATCCCACTTTTGCCAGAGGGGTGCATACAGTTGCATAGCCAGTGCAAGATTTTCTGTAAGGGCTTGAATGGCCCTTGAAAGGAAACTAATTTGAGATTGCTAGAAGGTAACTCCTTTCCTATCATACCTACATAACCCAATAATTCCCAGAATAGCAGAGTAAAAACTGCTCCCCTGTGCAGGGACATGTGCATGATCCTTTTCTCCCCAAGAGTTTGAGAACCTATTGAGGAGAAAACCCCCCATTTGCTCTCTAGAAAGATTTTGCAACCGAGGTTCCAGAAACTCTTCACAGTCCATGTTTTTTATCCACCATTAGTGGCCTCATATTCACAGACCTAAGCCAACGTTCACCTCTCTTTAAGCTCTCCAAATTGGTTAGGCAACGTACCTGATTATCCCTATTGAACCAAGATTCACAGGAGAGAATGGAACCTGGTAATGAAGAGATTCTAATCACCCAGAAGTTGTCCAAGACCAAAGGGCTCGAGCCAGGAGAAATGCCTTTGTATGGGTTTTGGTTTTCCTCTCTTACAGTGGGGGCTGAGATGTGTCATTGACATGTAGGGCATAATAAACCTAATAATAATTTTTTTCCCCAACAATGATTTGGTTAAGCAAGATGTTACCCATTAACCAACATGGTTTAGAATCAGAAGAGACGGAAAGACCTTGTGGTCTAAAAGTTGTCAAAGGATGGCCCGAGGCACAAAGTTCCTGGTAAGATTTATCTGTGAATTGAATTGTTTGGAATTATTTGCAATTGCATTTGCAACCAATCTGATCAATGAATCAACATTTTTGAAGCATCTACTTTGTGCCAGGCACTGTGCTAAGCACTGGGAGTTTACAATCTAATGGGAGGAGACAATTTACAAATAACTATATACAAAACAAGCTTTAGACAGGATAAATGGGAAATCATTAACTGCGGAAGGACAGAGGAATTGGGAAGGGTTGGGGAGGGCTTCTTCTAGAAGGTGGGATTCTTTTGGGGGCTTAAAGGAAGCCAGAGTTAGTAGTCAGCATCCCTGAGCCCCCCAGCTCTCCTTTAGTAAGTCTACATTCTTCATGGCAAAGAATAATACTATGCTTAGGGATGGAGTAGGGAAAGCCTGAGAATTGCTGATCTAGTCTAATTCCTTCACATTGGTCAAGTGGAAAGCATGTTATTCTCAAGATCACTCAGAGAATAAATTGCATAGATACATTCTGGTTAATGAAGCAATAAACATTCATTGAGCAACCAATGTCCTCGCCACTGGGGACGCAAAGTCAAAATCGGAATAACCCACCCTTGGCTTCAAGGACATTCTGCAGCAGGAATATGAAGTCCTCAAGTGCTCTTTCCCCTCCATCTCTGGGGCCACCATCTTTCCTCCAACAAAGAATTTATCCAACTGAAAAAGTTGACTTTGAAGTAAGGAGGAAGTTCTCAGGAACATTCCCCTACGCTGTATCACATACAATTAGACATAGGGAGAAACTACATTTTTTCCCAGATTCTTTCAACCCCAATGTGAGCTAATTTGACCTTTCCTTTTGGCATTGCTCTGGAAAAGAACTTGGTTAAGTAAATTAGCATCGGAGGAGAGGATGTGAGGATGCTGTTTTGCCCACCTCAAGTAGACTTTTCAAGCGGATGATCATCCTACATTTATTAGACAATAGCTAATCACCAACAAGCTTCAACTCTGTTTCAACAGGTCCTGGCCAGTTACTGTATGTACCTGAGAGCAGCAGGACAACCCTTTGTTGAGAATTTTCTCTTGATTCCAACTTTTCTAATTTTCTTTGTAATTTCGAACTTGGTCAGTTAGATAGGAAATGGCCAGAATTCATGCAGACATTCAGATCTCTGCTGTAAAAGGCACTTGGGGCTGCCATTCCATCCTGGCCACATGGGCAAGCACAAAGATGCCTCTGCCATAGGTCACTCCAGCCTTTTGTTATTTTAGTTGGCTTTTTGCCCTTTTCTTTTCCTGGTTGTTTCCGGGATTTGTAACAAACCTATCAAGGCCAGCATGAGCCTAGAGGAACTTGATACAATCACATTTCAGAGAAATGAGCTCTGGACCTTCACATAGAACTGTTAATTTGGGAATTGGAGGACTCATGGACGCTCTGTGGAGTGCAGGTAAAAAGGGAGAGAAGAAGATGCTGAGGAAGGCAATAAAAAGGAGCCTAACTTCTGGATCCTTCCCAGGTTCCCAGGGCACTCCCAGAAATGGGGAAAAGAAAAAGAACAATGGACTGGAAGGCATCTTGGCTTGATTTGCAGGAAACACAAGTATTTAACATAAAAGGATGGTTAAATGAGTTCTCTGATTCGCTCCATAAACTTGTTGGGCAGTGAGCTTTTCCCTTTACTGGAGTATGTCCCTGGGTGTCTCCTGGAGGAGAGAGTTCTGCCAAGATGAACCCATTGATTAGAGCTCTTGGGAGCATGGACTTTGCTGGGGGTGAGGGCGTTCAGCCTTTCTGCTGGCCAATCACAAACTTGAACCACCCCTCCCATTCTTTAGTAGTAGTAGTAGTATTTTGCTCTTTGGAGAACAGACCATAGTTCAGCAAGGTTGTACTGTGGTTAGAGTGTTGGGTCCAGAATCAGAAAGACTCAAGTTCAGACCTGACTGCAGGCACCTTCTAGCTGGGTGACCCTGGGCAAGTCATTTAACCTCTTTGCCTCAGTTTCCTCAACTGTAAAATAGGGATAAATAGTACCTACCTCCCATATTTGTTATAACAATCAAGTGGAATCTTTGTAAAACATATGGTATAATATAGGGCACATATTAGGAACTTAATAAATGCTTATTTCCTTCCTGAATCCTTTTCCCCAATAGAACCAAGGGGCACCGAGTCCGCGGCAGGGAGGCTTTTGTCTGCATCCTTCGCCTCCTAGCACTTAAAAGGGGCTGGTTGAATTGTGCTGATTTGGGTTCCACAGCCTTTTAGTGGTTTTCATCTCCATTATTACAGCCATCATTCTCTTGGCTCTGTTGTTTTCCGGATACACCACTTAGTATCGGAGTCTTGTTTTTCTCGAATTCTTCATATCCATTGTTTCTTTCTTATGTTGCCAAATAGTCAATCCATATAAATGAAGCTCTCTCTCTGTCTCATTTCCTGTAGAGGCTAATCCAGCCTTCCCCTTTCCAATACCCTGTGGACCTCCTGAAATTTCATTCTTACGGTAGATGATATGCTTAAAAAAAAAATCCTCATCTTCTTTCTTAGTATCAGTTCTAAGACGGAAGAGTGGCAAGAGCCAGACGCATTGGCTAAGTGACTTGCTCAAGATCACACGGCTCGGAAGTGTCTGCGGCCAGATTTGAATCCAGTTCTTCCTGACTCCACGCCTGGCACTTTACCCACTGTGCCGCCCAGCTGTCCCTATCGTAGGCTCTACTGAGAAAATGGTGCCAAAGATGCTTTACGTCTCTAAAATTCTCAGAAGCACCATTCGAATGACATTCTTCCAAGTGGCAGAGAACGAAGCATGTTTGCTTTATGAAGGTTATATGACTGAGGTTTATGTATATTTATACACACATATACCATACTATATAAATGTTTGTGTAACATAAGAGTCATCAGAACTTTTCCTTAACAAGCACAGGAATCTCCTGACCAGAAGTCATTTCCGTTTCCATATGAAAGCAGAAGATTTCCATTTGGATCAGTGGTTACAGTTGACATCAAAGATGTAAACAGAATCCTGATTAATGGCTTATTATTGATTAATCATTGATTAGCCACTAGGCAGCTAGGTGGAGGAGGGACTAGAGCTTGAACTTGAAGTAAAGAAACCCTTAAAAATCTGGCCCCAGACACTCATCGGCTGTGTGAACCTGGGCAAGTAGCCTCTCTGCCTCAGTTTCCTTGCCAGTAAAATTGGGATAATACCTGCAATGACTACTTCTGAGAGAGCCAGCATGAAGGACGTGCTCACTGGGGCTGGAGTACAACAGACATTGGACTAAAAGAATCGGGTTGAAAACAGAGCTATCGGCTCAAACATCACCTACTAGATTTATCTTTTTAAAAAATGGATGGCGGGAGCATGGCTCAGTGGATAGTGCCAGGCCTAGAGGTGGGAGGTCCTGGGTTCAAGTTGGGCTTCAGACACTTCCTAACTGTGTGACCCTGGGCAAGTCACTTAACCCCCATTGCCTAGCCCTTACCACTCTTCTGCCTTGGAACCAATATACAGAATTGACTCTAAGTCCAAAGGTAAGGGTTCAAAAAAATTTCATGGATATTAGGCAGTTGAGCAAACTTGGGCTGAGACACGACTATCAGATGGGTCTCTCCCTAATGCAAACATTTGATAATAGAGAGAACTCCTGGATGTGAGCAGAACCCTGGAGGACCTCCGAGGATGGACATTAACACTAGCTTCCTCAGTTTCTTTACTGGTAAAAGGAGGGAGTTGGACTAGAAGACAATGAAGGACTCTCCCATTCTAAATCTGTGATCCCAGATGTGTGGACATGGACCCACTAGACGGGTATCCCAAACTCAGCTTAGTCATGACGGCCACCAGTTGGTAATTCCCATTCCTGTAGAGTCTCCAACTGACATACGGTCATTTGTTCATTGGCTCAGTGGATTTTCAAGGAGAAAGCAGCTCTCTGGATGCAGCAGGGGAAAGAGGGAGCAGGCACAGAGCTGCCCTGGGAATTCTGGCTTAGTCTTACAAGAGAAGTTGGGATACTAGAGGTAGAGAGGAGGAGGATACCTGAAGGCTGGCTCTGGCCTCCAGGAAGCAGAAGTGTCATCATTGTCCCACTGATTGTCGGCATCCTTTCCACCATGAACAAGCAAGGGGAGAAGCACTCAGAAGACAGTCCCCAGTCAGACCCTTTTCCCTCTGGGCACTGCCTAGAGAAAGCCATCTGTGATGCTGATTGTTATTTGCAGGGAATCTGGAACAGCCCCATAAAGAAAGCTAATGGAAAGTCAGAGGTCTGGGTTCAGATCCTACTCGGGAAACTTACTTGTCTGTGGATCTCCTTGACGATCCATTTTTTCACCTTTAGAATGAGTTTACCCAGATGACTTCTGAGATCCCTCCCTGCCAGTTCGAGTTCATTCCTAATGTCTCCAAGTCCTTGTGGCATTTCTTACATCCTTCCCTTCCTCTCTCCTCAAGCCAAGAAAAAGGAGGCAACAATGCATGGCTGATGGAGAGGCAGCCTCAAAAGCCAGGGAGACCAGGGAGACTCTGAAGCTGGACCTCTGGCACAGGGGAGTCCCTTTGATCAATGAAATTGCAGATCCAGTCCTTATTTCCACTTGTCGGGGGGAATCAGTCACCCTCTCACAGGTTTCAGACACAATTTCCTCTAGTCCAGAAGGAAAAGATAAGCCATGAAAACAAGGCTGCTAGACACTTGATGTCTCCTCATTTTTTGAGGGGGTCCAGACCTGCAATTTTACCCAAGTAGGGAATTCCCAAGGCAGAAACCCCTCCAGTGATACAAAATCTCTAAGACTTAACAGTCTGGCAGAGTTGCCTGGAGCAATGAGAAATGGAGTGGCTTATCAAAGGTCACACAGCCAGTCCTGATCAGAGGCATGACTTGAACTCAGATCTTTCCAGACTTCAAGGTTGGCTCCAGAGTAATACAGTGTTTACATGGTGCTTTAAGGTTTGCAGAGCCCTCTCCATCCATCATCTCATTTGGTCTCGGGTAATAAATCGGTCATCGTGTTCTGACTTAAAATAACAAGATTTTGGATTCACCCTCTCCCAATCCCTGACTGGCCCGTCACCCCTGTCAGCTCCATCGTAATTACCTCACTGGTTCAAACTTGCAACTAATGGATTTTCTGTGCCTAAATGTGGGCAGCATCTTGACAAGAGGAGACTTGCTTAGAGTCTGGTGAATGGAGGAAGAACGTTTTTACACCTTCAGGGGTCCCAGGAGCCTCCATTCAAATATGAGAGGGCAGACAATCACTGAAACTTGATCTGTAGCACCCCCACCTTCCTAGAAGTTCTCCATATTTTCACGTGTTGCCTCATCTGTCCTCCCAGCATCCTGGGGAAACAGAGGCAACCTCACAGGGGCAGATAAACCCAGGAGTTCCGATTTCTGCTCCTTCTACCTGAGTTGGCAAGAAGCTGCCTCACCCTGTCTCCTTTCCTGGATCATCATCTTACCCAGACTCTTGGCATGAGCTCCATCACGGCCTCTCTACTCTACATCGGCTCCTTTGCCTTTCCTTATGATGTGGCTCCATCACTGCTAGGGCTGCATCTCCAGGTTCCCTGAGTCTCTCCCTAAGTGTCTCCACTGCAGTATTTCTCAAACCAAACGGACTGCCTTCTTCTCTAAGGCAGCCACCCTCCTCCCACCTCCCTCTTCTGGGGAGATGCTGGCAGGGTCACCCGCATTCACAGCCTCCCCATCATTCTCAAGTCCCCACTCTTCTCCTTCCCCATAGCAAAGCAGGAACATCTTGGGAATATTCCATTCACAAGCCCCCGGGCTGGCTCTTAGCTGGACTACTGTAAGAGTCTCCTAGTCCATCTCCCTGCCTCCAGGCTCTCCCCTCCCCAGTTCATCCTTCACACAACCCCCAATGGAGTATTCCAAAGGTAGAGCTGAGCTCACCCTGTGGGTCAGAGACCTTCCCAGCGCTCCATTGCTCCAGGAGAAGCCATGAATGCTTTTGGGTGGCGTTTAAAGCCTTCCTCACTGTCGCTCCAACCTACCTTTCCTTTCACCTTTTTTCCTAATACTCCTCCCTTCACACACTCCAGGTTCCGGACTATATGGTCCTCTGGCGTTGCCCAAAGTTTCTGTTCCCTCTTCCATCTTGAATGCATTTTGAGCAGGTTGAACCCAAGCCTAAAATGTGCTCCTTCTCCATTGTTGCCTCTTCATTCTCTTCACAACTAAGTTTGGAGAGGTGGGCAGCTGAGTGGCTCAGTGGATAGCTAGGCCTAGAGATGGAAGGTCCTGGGTTCAAATCTGAACTCAGACACTTCTAGCTGGGTGACTTGGCAAGGAACCCCAAATTTACCCTTGTACCATGGGAGCTTGCCTTCAAGAAAACCACCCCATGGACCCTTTCCCCATCAAGTAGCCTGGATAGGAGAGGCGAGTGCAATCAAGTCTGAAGTTTACTTTTTGTTTTCTTTCTCCTTTTGTATCTAGGCTAAGCCTGGGTACCCCAACTTCTGGCTTCTGTTTCTAGGCTTCTCCTAGTCAGTTTAGTCGGTGGCTAGTGCGGGTTCCAAATGAGTGATGGCTCCCCCCTTCTCCAAAATCTATATAAGCATCCTGCATTCCGCAGTTTGGTGCAAGTCCCAGGAGTGAGTTGTCTTCCCAGTTTAATCTTTCTGCCTTGATTAAAGGCCCTTATTAGAACTTATTAGAATTACTTGGGTAGTTCTGGGTATTTTCAGGTCAACATATCTGGGGGCTTGTTGGGGATTTCAAAGTCTCCCACCAGGCTGCCTGCAGGAGTGACCCTGGAATGCATGGACTGCAGGAACTCCTTGGGCTCCAGTCCAGCTTCAACCAGCTTTGGGGAATGAGCTCTCCCCATCTGGACTCAAAGAGCCATTTATTTATTTATTTATCCATCCATTCATTCATTCATTTATCTTCCCGTAACCACTGGCGTCCCAGGCCCCGTGTGCCACAAACTTTGTGCCTCAGTCTTTGGACTCCAAAGCCACATGAGGGTACATCAATAGATGATAATGCACAAAGACAATCGTCATTCTCTGTCAGAGAGACTACCACTATCCATTCATTTATTTGTTTATTTATTTATTTATCCATTCATTCATTTATTTGATTATTTATTTTTTTAAACCCTTTCCTTCCATCTTGGAGTCAATACTGCACTGTTTCCAAGTCAGAAGAGTGGTAAAAGCTAGGCAATGGGGATTAAGTAACTTGCCCAGGGTCACACAGCTGGGAAGTGTCTGAGGTCAAATTTGAACCCAGGACCTCCTGTCTCTAGGCCTGGCTCTCCATCCACTGAGCCACCCAGCTGCCCCCAGAGCCATTTGTTTAGCTGGAGTCCTTGTTGGCTCTTTAATGGGAGCTGCTGGACCATTTTGGGGCCCATTCAACAAATCCTGCTGAGGGCTGGTGGCTTTAGATGATGTACCCTGAGGTGGCCGTAGGCACTGGGCCTTTCTTGGGGACCAGACGTGGCCGCTCTGACCTCAAAGGGCAGCTGCGGGGAGAAGAGTCTCATGTCTGTGTCTGAGTTACCATTTGTTGTGGTGAGCGTGTATAGGTGTGCTTGTGTGTGAAGCAGGATACATGTCTCTCCTCACCCTTTTCTTTCTTTTTTTTTACTTGCCAGTCTTTTTTATTTTAATTTTTATTTGGTCATTTCCAAACATTATTCATTGGAAACAAAGATCATTTTCTTTTCCTCCCCCCTCCCCCCACCTCTCCCATAGCCGACGCACGATTCCACTGGGTATCACATGTGTTCTTGGTTCGAACCCATTTCCATGTTGTTGGTATTTGCACCAGAGTGTTCATTTAGAGTTTCTCCTCAGTCCTATCCCCTCCACCCCTGTAGTCAAGCAGTTGCTTTTCATCATTGTTTTTACTCCCAGTTTATCCTCTGCTTGTGGATAGTATTTTTTAGATCCCTGCAAGTTGTTCTGGGACATTGCATTGACCCTAATGGAGAAGTCTCTGTGTACAATGTTTTCCTGGTTCTGCTCCTCTCGCTCTGCATCACTTCCTGGAGGTCGTTCCACTTCACATTCATTATTCCTTTGAGCACAATAGTATTCCATCACCAACAGATACCACAATTTATTCAGCCATTCCCCAATTGATGGGCATCCCCTCATTTTCCAATTTTTGGCCACCACAAAGAGCGCAGCTATGAATATTCTTGTACAAGTCTTTTTCCTTATTATCTCTTTGGGGTACAGACCCAGCAGTGCTATGGCTGGGTCAAAGGGTAGATATTCTTTTGTCGCCCTTTGGGCATAGTTCCAAATTGCCCTCCAGAATGGTTGGATCAGTTCACAACTCCACCAGCAATGAATTAATGTCCCTACTTTGCCACATCCCCTCCAGCATTCATTACTTTCCATAGCTGTCATGTTAGCCAATCTGCTAGGTGTGAGGTGATACCTCAGAGTTGTTTTGATTTGCATCTCTCTGATTATAAGAGATGTAGAACACTTTTTCATGTGCTTATTAATAGTTTTGATTTCTTTGGCTGAGAACTGCCTGTTCATGTCCCTTGCCCATTTATCAATTAGAGAATGGCTTGATTTTTTGTACAACTGGTTTAGCTCTTTATAGATTTGAGTAATTAGACCTTTGTCAGAGGTTTTTGTTATGAAGATTGTTTCCCAATTTATTGCTTTCCTTCTAATTTTAGTTACATTGGTTTTGTTTGTACAAAAACTTTTTAATTTGATGTAGTCAAAATTATTTATTTTGCATTTTGTGACTCCTTCTATGTCTTGCTTGGTTTTAAAATATTTCCCTTCCCAAAGTTCTGACATGTATACTATTCTGTGTTCACCTAATTTGCTTATAGTTTCCTTCTTTATGTTCAAGTCATTCACCCATTCTGAGTTTATCTTGGTGTAGGGTGTGAGGTGTTGATCCAAACCTAATCTCTCCCACACTGTCTTCCAATTTTCCCAGCAGTTTTTATCGAATAGTGGATTTTTGTCCCAAAAGGTGGGATCTTTTGGCTTGTCATAGACTGTCTTGGGGAGGTCATTTACCCCAAGTCTATTCCACTGATCCTCCTTTCTGTCTCTTAGCCAGTACCAGATTGTTTTGATGACCACTGCTTTATAGTATAGTTTGAGATCTGGGACTGCAAGTCCTCCTTCCTTTGCATTTTTTTCCCATGATTTCCCTGGATATCCTTGATCTTTTGTTTCCTCACCCTTTTCCAGGGGGAACTAGGGGAGAGGAGGTGTCCGGTGCCCAGGAGAGATGCAAATAACAGCAAGAAAGATTCTCGTTCAGCGGCTGCCTCTGGCTCTGAATGGACTTGATCTGGAGTCGTCCATGTCAGCCTCTAATGTTGGCCACCGTCCCAATGATGGATTCCCCACCTGGGGAGAATCTGCATCTCCCAAAGGAAAGGTCCAGGACCCACGGCTCGTCCATCCTTTTCCTCACCGCTTGTAGAGCGTGGAGAATGTTGCACTTTTATCCCAGGGAGTCGCTCTTCCTGGGATCTCGAGGCGTGGCTTCACCATTCTTAAGCCACCTTCTTTATTCGCGTTTCTGCGCACCCCACAAGCATTCTGGAGGGCGATAAGGGCAATCCGGGTTTGGTGAACTGCAGACCGCACTGGTGACTGCAGAAAACATTTGGGAAAATACTTTATGACTAATGGTAAAGGCCGTGAGCCCACGTGCCTCTTGGAAGACCAAATGGGAGACGGTTGGGATGTGGCTGGTGCAAGAGGGGGATGGACAGCTCCGAGGAGCCCTTGGAGCCTTTCCGTGGATGCTCTGAACGGAAACAACTCCCCTTGCAGGAAGAAAGAGAAGGATTCCAAGGCGGAGAGGAAAAACCATTCTGGGGAACTCCGTGTAGCGACTGACTTTTTAGACTGAGCTACGTGAACACCTAAGAGACTTTGCGGTGCAGTGACATTAGTAAGTCTAGACTTAGCAATGTCGCCTATACTTATAGATAACAAATAAACATATACTTATATCAACGTATTATATGAGTATATGCTTAAGACATTCATAACCAATGGCTTTATGTTGTATGATATAAGAATATATAACACATATTAGCATGTATACGTAAATATGTTTACATATCAGTATATATAACATGTATATATTAGTATATATAATTCTACATAATATATTAACATATTTATATATTATATAATATATTAGTTGTCAATATTTATATATTTGTATATATACTAATATATGCTTATATATAAATATGTACTATTTACAAGTATATACTATATTTATACATAAGTATATTTGCTTATACATATCGTATTTATTATATATGTGCATATTTATATGCTGGCATATTATTTTATATTATATATAATGCTATATATAACTATGCATAATATATTTATATATTAGAATATACATAATATATACTATTTTATATGTAATATAATATTGTATGTGCATTGCATGATATATATTGTATATGTATGTAATATAATGGGTACAATATACAAAATATGTATAAGTATACATGATATATTTATAAGGATATGTACTAATACATAACATTTATATATTGGTATTTATACTTACACATCGCAGATTTATATATTAGCACAAAATTACACATATATTTCATTAGTATGTATACTTACATCATAATATATGTTTGCTTATATAAATATAGATTGATATAAGTAGATATAAATTACTCATCTGTACAATTATAGTATAAAACAAGAGTTTTAAATTTGCTTGAAATGTCTTAAATCTGCATCACAATGTGATTTCAAAGAGCTCCCTCAATAATAAAAACGAGGAGAGGCTAGAGCCCCTTCTACAGAGCTGCGATTGCTGCATAGAGCCACGCTGAATAACTGAGACTCAACGGCAGCTCTGAAACACTCGCTCTTCAGGTCTTCAGTTTACTGATTCGTACACTGAGAAAAAAAGCTTAATTTGACAGCGACTTAAATCTAGATTCTTTGGGGTTACAGAGTAAAAGCGGGCTCTGGTATTCCTTTGAAAATTAAGGATTTTCTGTCATTTTGATTTTAATTGTCCAAAAGGCAGAGAAAGACATATTTATGGTAATAGAGACGTAACATGGAATCAGGTTGGTGTAAGGCTCAGAAGGACCAATTAGGCGTTTTGTGCCGCCATGAACCCATGCGAGGCTAGCTGTAAAAACCATCTGTCGTTCCATGGATATAAGTGGTTATGAGTTGGCATCTTTTCATTTTAAGAGAAACTAAATGTGACTAATCTCTTGATCATATTTGCTTAATTGGGGGCACAATAATTTACTTACATTTGGAATTTTTTGACTTAAATAGGAAGTCCATTTATAGATTTTTTGGGAAACTAATTAGCTTATAGCAAAGGAAGTTAACTGCAGGCAGCTGAGAGTTGTGCCTACACTAGCAATTAGGGGTTGTTGGTTGCTGTAATATTAGGTATTATAATTTCATGTGCTCAGTTCTGGTTTAATGGTGATCTTCATCTTTTCCTTAATCATGCTGGTACGTCTTTGTGTTTTGTGGGAATTCTTATGGATTCTGCTTTTCTGAGCAGAAAAGTTTCCCCCATAGTGACCTAATTTTTTTGGAGTTTCTAATGTAATTTTCCAGAGTGCAACCATTACATAGATATAATAAAAATATATATAATGTAATATTTTAAAGGTTACTCTGATGACTGCTTTTATGTGTGTGTGGATTGGCTTTCTCTCATGTTATACAGCTTCCATTCTCTGATGAATGGAGCCACTGGACAGGCGGTTGTTGGAAAGGATTTTCCCTTCTGGGAATTCCCAGGGACGCCCCGTAGCCAGTCCTTGAGGATGGTAGAAAGTATTAAAATGTTTTGAGGTGGAATTCGCTAGATTCCTTATTGATCTTTTTGTCCTGTTTCAGAGAACTTGGTCAGAACACTGGGGCGCTAACTATTCCATCCCTGTCATTTCTTAGGGAGCCAAACCTCCCCGACAGTGTTGCTCCACAGCTGGGACCTGAAGGAGTCCTTGGAGATACCTGTCCCAGGACCCCTTCCAGCCAGTGGATGTAGGACTTCGGAAGGCTCCTCATATGGCTCAGGATCCTCTTTGTTCTCTCCCTTCTTCCAATTAGTTTTCCTTCCACCCTTGTTCCAGAGCCAGCTAAAGAGGCTGGACTTGCCGGTTTCCCCCAGAATTCTAGTGGTCTCTCCCCTCACGAGTGAGGTCCCTTTTCAAGAATGGCAACTGGATACAAAAGTCCTAAATCGAATCAAATCGATGTAGTGAGAAGACTACAACAATACGCCACAAATGTTATACATTGTGACCAAATGGGGTTGATGCCAGCAATGCAAGGACAGCTTAACAGAAGGAAAACTATCCACATAATCAATAGGATCGTATCAGTAGATGCAGAAAAAGCCATTTGAAGTTAAAATTTATAGGAATGTCATGGAAAGAAATGCTGTGAAATGAATTGGTCTGTGATGTCAGTGGCCCTCTGACTGGGTGTCTCCTGGGAGCTGCAGGTGTAGTTCTGTCCCTGGGAAATCGGAGAGGGTGCTCGGCTGGATTGGTTAGATGGAACTTCAGTTTTATACCTGGCAAGTTCTGAACACAGACACGCATCACAGCCAGTTTTCATGTGGCATTAATTAATATTCCATACTAGGGGAACACCTCTTACTTCTTGTCCCTCTTTTCTCTTGGCATGCCAAGTTTTCTGTAATCACAAACATGAATACAGTTGCAGATAAATGGATGTTGAAACATACAGAAATCAAAGATGGAAGTATATTGAATTTTGGTCATTTAAACAATCAAGTGGATGAATACCATTTGTCATCTTCCTGGTACTTGTTATGAGGCCTTTAAAAACATGAGGTTATAAGAATAATTGGAAAATGTTGTAGTAGTTTGTGCATAAATCTATTTAGTGGAGATTCAGTGAAGTTAATTTTTGGTTAAGTTAATAAAATTATTAGTAGAATATAAGAATAATTGGAAAATGTATTCGTTTGTGCATCAATCTACTTAGAGGAGATTCAGTGAGGTTAAATCAGTAAGTTAATAAAGTTATTAGTAGAATATAAGAATAACTGGAAAATGTAGTATTTGTGCATAAATCTATTTAGAGGAGATTCAGTGAAGTTAATTTTTGGTTAAGTTAATAAAGTTATTAATAGAATATAAGAATAATTGGAAAATGTATTCGTTTGTGCATCAATCTACTTAGAGGAGATTCAGCGAGGTTAAATCAGTAAGTTAATAAAGTTATTAGTAGAATATAAGAATAACTGGAAAATGTAGTAGTTTGTGCATAAATCTATTTAGTGGAAATTCAGTGAAGTTAATTTTGGTTAAGTTAATAAAGTTATTAGTAGAAACACATGACCTATGATCTTGGTATCTTAAAGACATCCAATCCCGGAGATGTGATATTTACTTGAAACAAATTCAAAAGGCTCTGAAATAAATTTAAATAATAATAGTTCATGTAAGGGAAATGTCCAGTCCATTTGAGTATGCTTATGGTGGTTAAATAAGCAAATGAGAAGCTAAAGGAATTTTCTTTTTAGATCCTCAGCATCTCATTCTCCAGAAGGGCAAATGAGAAGTTTGACCTTAAATTTTAATTTCTGAATTCTATCACTTCACCCCCATTGCCTGGCCTTTATGTTCTTCCGCCTTGGAACCAATTCACAGATTCGACTGTAAGATGGAACACGAGGGCTGGAAACCAACCAACCAACATCCGGTCTGTGAAATCTCGCCGGATGTCCTCGCTGCCTTGTTGGGCCTCTCCCGACTTCTTTGGATCGTTTCTCTCCTCATTGATATTTGCTAATCGATGCAGAGTTTGTATCCGGGGAAGGAGGAGGAGGAGGAGGAGGAGGAGGAGGAAGAGGAGGAGGAGGGGGGGGGGTTGTTTCTGGAGGATGGGACCATCTCCTCCAGCATGTTTGCCAAGTGATTTCCTTCAACACATCTGGGCCAAAAACATGGGTAAAATGTTCTAAGGAGCAGAGTTGGGTTTAAGAAGCACATTTAGTCATCTCTAATCAGATTGTCTGTGGGTTTCTGTTCATGTACGAGTGGGCAGACCCCGGGGGTTTGCAGGGCTTCCATTCACCAGGCAGCCGCTGGCATGGTGGAGGCAGAGAAAATCGTCCCGCGGATGGTCTCCTTCCAAAACAGTGGGGCATGCAGGCGTGGACTGGCCTGGCGAAGCTGGTGCTCTCTGGAGAGTTTTGGGTTCGGATGACAACATTTAAGTAAAACAGATTTACGGCTACCAACGATTTCCTTTTGGCCCCAAGCAAAGCTTGTTCCACAAACGTGTGCCAGTCCAGGGGCTGGCAGCCTCCTGTAAGACAGCTGGCGTGCGCTGGATTAAGTTGGATCATTTCCCGTCCTCTGCAACTACGACAGGCAAGAGTTGGTGAAGCCCAGCCATTCCTGAAGCAGGTAGGCACGAGCCGGACCTGCTACCCAGATGGAGCCACTCTCCCCGCCTCCTTGTCCCACCACACACAAATGTGCACGGAGTTGGGGGCCTGAGAGCGTCGAGGAGGGGAGGACGAGATTCGCTGGTTACTTGCCACGTCTGCTCTGTAGATTGGGAGCACAAGACGGTCACGCGCGAGTGACCCATCCTTTTTTGCTCAAATACTGTTCTTGCCCTTTCCCTGTCCCCTGTAAAAATTAGATTATATCTTAATAATAAAAATATTCTATTTTAGGAGGTTATTAAATTAAATGATCATCAGAAATCAAGGAATAAAGAGAATACAAAATAAAAACCACGGGCCCACAGCTGGTTAGCCATTTTCAAAATTCCCACCTTACCACCATCACCGCCGATTGCTACATCATGCCCAAAGAGGAAGAGCAGGACTTCCCCCTGGATATTTATTCCCCGTCTCCAGGAAGTACGTAATGACAGGAATTCAGTGGGCTCTTGGGAAATGTAGTTCTTTTTTTAGGGTGCCAGATTTTCAATTATACACTCCCAAAGGGGTGCTTCTGGGGAAGGGGAGAGCTTTGTAAATAGTTCAAATCAGGATTGCTAGGAAAAAAAAAAACATGGTTTAATAAGAACATTGATCTTGACTCTGCTCAACCACCATTTTTTCCCATTTCCTCTTTTTTCCCCCTTTCTCTCAATAACATTTTGTTGCATTGTTAATGCCAGTCATGACATTGCCCAGGGCAAAAATCAGAAAATGAAGAATAAGCTACCTCTCTGCCCAAGACAGGAAAATGGAGTCCTAGGGCGTAGGATGAAGCGTTCCCCTCTCATTTTACAGATTTACCCAAGAGATTCTCAGGAGCAGAAGAGAGGACACGTTAGAAATTTCAGCGTCAATTTGCTAGGATCAAGAGGTTGGGAAAGCAGCCGGCTGAGTGGAGAAGAGATTGGGTTTGGCAGGGGGCAGGAGACAAGGATTGACTGCTCCCTCTTCTAGTCACACTTGCCTTGGGTTCATCCAGTTCTCCATTTTTAAACAAGGCGGTTGAATGAGATGGCCTTGGAGCTCCCTTCCAGCCAATGCCAAAAGTTAATAAAGTCTGAGAAAATTCCAAACTGAGGGTAAAGGGGGCTGGTGGGAAGCAGAACAGTGGATGAAAAACTAGGTGAAGCAGCATTAGATAATGTTACCCTGAATTCTTGTATTTATTTTTTTTATTTATTTTTTTTAAAATATATTTTATTTGATCATTTCCAAGCATTATTCGTTAAAGACATAGATCATTTTCTTTTCCTCCCCCCCACCCCCTATAGCCAACGCGTAAGTCCACTGGGCATTAGATGTTTTCTTGATTTGAACCCATTGCTTTGTTGATAGCATTTGCATTAGAGTGTTCATTTAGAGTCTATCCTCTGTCATGTCCCCTCAACCTCTGTATTCAGGCAGTTGCTTTTCCTCGGTGTTTCCACTCCCATAGTTTATCCTTTGCTTATGAATGGTGTTTTTTTCTCCTGGATCCCTGCAAATTGTTCAGGGACATTACACCGCCACTAATCAGAAGTCCATTACGTTCGATTATACCACAGTGTATTAGTCTCTGTGTACAATGTTCTCCTGGTTCTGCTCCTCTCGCTCTGCATCACTTCCTGGAGGTTGTTCCAGTCTCCATGGAACTTCTCCACTTCATTATTCCTTTTAGCACAATAGTACTCCATCACCAACATATACCACAGTTTGTTCAGCCATTCCCCAATTGATGGGCATCTCCTCGTTTTCCAGTTTTGGGCCACCACAAAGAGCGCAGCTATGAATATTTTTGTACAAGTCTTTGTGTCCATTATCTCTTTGGGGTACAGACCCAGCAGTGCTATGGCTGGGTCAAAGGGTAGATATTCTTTTGTCGCCCTTTGGGCATAGTTCCAAATTGCCCTCCAGAATGGTTGGATCAGTTCACAACTCCACCAGCAATGAATCAATGTCCCTACTTTGCCACATCCCCTCCAGCATTCATTACTTTCCTTTGCTGTTATGTTAGCCAATCTGCTAGGTGTGAGGTGATACCTCAGAGTTGTTTTGATTTGCATCTCTCTGATTATAAGAGATGTAGAACACTTCTTCATGTGCTTGTTAATAGTTTTGATTTCTTTATCTGAGAACTGCCTATCCATTTCCCTTGCCCATTTATCAATTGGAGAATGGCTTGATTTTTTGTACAATTGATTTAGCTCATTATAAATATGAGTAATTAAACCTTTGTCAGAGGTTTCTATGAAGATTTTTTCCCAATTTGTTGTTTCCCTTCTGATTTTAGTTATATTGGTTTTGTTTGTACAAAAGCTTTTTAGTTTGATGTAGTCAAAATTATTTATTTTACATTTTGTGATTCTTTCTATATCTTGCTTGGTTTTAAAGCCTTTCCCCTCCCAGTGGTCTGACATGTATACTATTCTGTGTTTACCCAATTTACTTATGGTTTCCTTCTTTAGGTTTAAGTCACTCACCCATTTTGAATTTATCTTGGTGTAGGGTGTGAGGTGTTGATCTATTCCTAGTCTCTCCCACACTGTCTTCCAATTTTCCCAACAGTTTTTATCGAATAGTGGATTTTTGTCCCAAAAGCTGGGATCTTTGGGTTTATCATATACTGTCTTGCTGAGGTCGCTTTCCCCCAGTCTATTCCACTGATCTTCCTTTCTGTTTCTTAGCCAGTACCAAATTGTTTTGATGACTGCTGCTTTGTAATATAGTTTTAGGTCAGGGACTGCAAGGCCCCCATCATATGTGTTTTTTTTCATTATTTCCCTGGATATCCTTGATCTTTTGTTCTTCCATATGAACTTTGTTATGGTTTTTTCTAAATCAGTGAAGAAGTATTTTGGTAGTTCAATGGGTATGGCACTAAATAGATAAATAAGTTTGGGTAGGATGGTCATTTTTATTATATTGGCTCGTCCTATCCATGAGCAGTTAATGTTTTTCCATTTGTTCAGGTCTAGTTTTAGTTGTGTGGCGAGTGTTTTGTAGTTGTGTTCATATAGTTCCTGTGTATGTCTTGGGAGATAGATTCCTAGGTATTTTATTTTGTCTAAGGTGATTTTGAATGGGATTTCTCTTTCTAGTTCTTGCTGCTGAGCTGTGTTGGAGATATATAGAAAAGCTGATGATTTATGTGGGTTTATTTTGTATCCTGCAACTTTGCTAAAGTTGTTGATTATTTCAATTAGCTTTTTGGTTGAATCTCTAGGATTCTTTAAGTAGACCATCATGTCATCTGCAAAGAGTGATAACTTGGTCTCCTCCTTGCCTATTTTGATGCCTTCAATTCCTTTATCTTCTCTAATTGCTACTGCTAGTGTTTCTAGTACAATGTCAAATAGTAGAGGTGATAATGGGCATCCTTGTTTCACTCCTGATCTTATTGGGAATGCATCTAGTTTATCCCCATTGCAGATGATATTAGCTGTTGGTTTTAGATATATACTGTTTATTATTTTTAGGAACGACCCTTCTATTCCTATGCTTTCTAGTGTTTTTAATAGGAATGGGTGTTGTATTTTATCAAAGGCTTTTTCTGCATCTATTGAGATAATCATGTGGTTCTTGCTAGTTTGCTTGTTGATGTGGTCAATTATGTGGATGGTTTTCCTAATGTTGAACCAGCCCTGCATCCCTGGTATGAATCCTACTTGATCATGGTGAATGATCCTTCTGATCACTTGCTGGAGTCTTTTTGCTAGTATCCTATTTAAGATTTTTGCATCTATATTCATTAGGGAGATTGGCCTATAGTTTTCTTTCTCTGTTTTTGACCTGCCTGGTTTTGGAATCAGTACCATGTTTGTGTCGTAAAAGGAGTTTGGTAGAACTCCCTCTTTGCTTATTATGTCAAATAGTTTGTATAGTATTGGGATTAACTGTTCTCTGAATGTCTGATAGAATTCACAGGTGAATCCATCAGGCCCTGGGGACTTTTTCTTAGGAAGTTCTTTGATGGCTTGATGGATTTCAATTTCTGATATGGGATTATTTAAGAATTCTATTTCCTCTTCTGTTAGTCTAGGCAGTTTGTATTTTTGTATATATTCATCCATTTCTCCTAAATTGGTGTATTTATTGCCATATAATTGGGCAAAGTAATTTCTAATGATTGCCTTAATTTCCTCCTCATTGGAGGTGCTGTCCCCCTTTTCATCTTTAATGCTGTGAATTTGCTTTTCTTTCTTCCTTTTTTTAATTAGATTGACCAGTACTTTGTCTATTTTGTTTGTTTTTTCAAAGTACCAGCTTCTTGTCTTATTTATTAAATCAATAGTTCTATCACTTTCGATTTTATTAATTTCTCCCTTAATTTTTAGGATTTCTAATTTGGTTTTCTGCTGGGGGTTTTTAATTTGATCGCTTTCGAGTTTTTTCAATTGCATTTCCAATTGATTGATCTCTGCTCTCCCTTGTTTGTTAATATAAGCTTCCAGGGATATGAATTTGCCTCTGATTACCGCTTTGGCTGCATCCCAAAAGGTTTGAAAGATGTTTCGCCATTGTCATTTTCCTTGATGAAATTATTGTTTCTATGATTTCTTCTTTAACTAAATGGTTTTGGAGTATCATATTGTTTAATTTCCAATTGGTTTTAGATTTGGTTTTCCATGTACCATTACTAATCATTATTTTTATTGCCTTGTGATCTGAGAAGGCTGCATTCATTATTTCTGCTTTTTTGCATTTGTGTGCTATGTTTCTGTGACCTAATGTATGGTCAATTTTTGTGAATGTGCCATGTGGTGCTGAGAAGAAGGTGTATTCCTTTTTGTCCCTATTTATTTTTCTCCATATGTCTATTAATTCTAATTTTTCTAAGATTTCATTCACTTCTTTTACCTCTTATTTATTTTTTGATTTGATTTATCTAAATTTGATAATGGTTGGTTTAAGTCTCCCACTAGTATGGTTTTATTGTCTATTTCTTCCTTCAATTCTCCTAGTTTATCCATTAGAAATTTGGGTGCTATATTATTTGGTGCATACATGTTGATTAATGATATTTCCTTGTTGTCTAGAGTCCCTTTTAACAAAATATAATTACCTTCCCTGTCCCTTTTGATCAGGTCTATTTTTGCATTGGCTTTATCAGATATCATGATTACCACTCCTGCCTTCTTTCTGTCAGTTGAGGCCCAGAAGGTTTTACTCCATCCTTTAATTCTGACCTTGTGGGTGTCAACCCGCCTCATGTGTGTTTCTTGAAGACAACATATGGTAAGGTTTTGGATTCTAATTCATTCTGCTATTCGTCTACGTTTTATGGGTGAGTTCATCCCATTCACGTTCAAAGTTATGATTGTCATTTGTGGACTCCCTGGCATTTTGATTGCCTTCCCTAATTCTAATCTTTTCTTCTTCGGCTCTACCTTTTAGTCCAGTGATTTACTTTGAATCAGTCCCCCTTGTCCCCTCCCTTGATGTTTCCCTTTTTAGTCCCTCCCTTTTTCTTCCCTCCCCCTCCCCCCTCTCTTTCCCCCCCTTTTTGTTCTCCCTCTCCCCCTCCCCCCCTTGGTTTTCCCTTCTCCTTACCCTTGTTGGGTAAGATAGAATTCAAGATCCCAATGGATCTGGATGTTTTTCCCTCTCAGAGTTGATTTCCCTGAGATTGAGGTTTGAGTAAACCCCCCCCCCCTCTCTTCCTCTCCTTCTTATAGGAGTTTTCTTCCCCTCCCCTTCCCATGTGAATCTTTGTGTGAGAACCATTATTCTATTTGGTCTTTCTTTACCCCCTATTTATACATTACATTTTCCCCACATGTTAGTATACATGGATTGATATAAATGTAGTCCTTATAGAAGAGAGTTTGAGTAAAAGAAGAAGATAACATTTTTCCCCTTTCCTTAATATTTACCTTTTCAGGTATTCCTTGCTCTTTGATTTTCGGTATCAAACTTTCCACAGAGCTCTGGTCTTTTCTTTGCAAAAAGTTGGAAATCTTCTATTTTGTTGAATGCCCATACTTTCCCTTGGAAGTATATAGTCAGTTTTGCTGGGTAGCTGATTCTTGGTTGGAGACCCAGCTCTCTTGCCTTTCTGAAGATCATGTTCCATGCCTTACGATCATTCAGAGTAGAACTTGCAAGGTCTTGTGTGACCCTGATTGGCATTCCTTTATATCTAAATTGTCTTTTTCTGGCTTCCTGTAGGATTTTTTCTTTTGTTTGATAGCTTTGGAATTTGGCAATTACATTCCTGGGAGTTGTCTTTTGGGGGTTTAGTGTAGAAGGTGTTCTGTGAGCTCTGTCAGTGGCTGTATTGCCCCCTTGTTCTAGAATCTCTGGGCAATTTTCTTTGATTATATCTTGTATCACCATGTCCAGTTTGGTGTTTATTTCTGGCTTTTCTGGGAGTCCAATTATTCTTAAATTTTCTCTTCTCCCTCTATTTTCCAGATCTATCACCTTGTCGGTGAGATATTTTATGTTCTCTTCTAATTTCTTGGTGTTTTGGCTTTGCTTTATTAGTTCTTGCTTTAAAGCCTGGTTTTCTTTTACAGTTTGTTCAAACTGGTTTTGTAGATGCGTGAATTTCTTTTGCATTATTTCCCACTTTTCCTCCCAGAGAGCTTCCATCTTTTTGGTCATTTCTGATTCAAATTCTTCATGGGTTTGTGGAGAGTTTCTATTTCCTTTGGAAGATTTTGGAGAATTTTCTTGTATATCTTCTTCTATCTGCTCTGTATTTTGTATTTTGGCTCCATAGAATGTGTCCAAAGTCGCCCCTTTCTTCTTATTTTTCTTGGTATTTTGGGGCTTCTGTGCTTCTGTGGAGTTTGTCATCTCTGAATGTGGAGGATTAGCTTTTCTTATCTCTGTCTGGTGTTCAGAGGCTTTAGTCCTGGGCCAATGGTTCTATGAGCTTTCCCTGGGTTAAACTGAATATGCCTCACTGGAACTGGAATGGAAGGGTCGGACCACGAGGCCACCCCTCCCCCCCCCCCCCCCCCCCCCCCCCCCCCGCTCGCTTTCCGGAAGTTGCCTTCAGAATCGCTGGCCGTGAGGCTGTTTCCTTGGCCTGCGGGGGGGATGGGCTGCAGCTTCCCCTAGCTCTGAGGGCAAGGACTTTCACTGAGACTTGGATAGCAGGATCCAGCCCATGAGGCTGTCTTGCCCGCCCTGAGGGTTGCTGTTGTTTCGACCAGCTCTCTGCAGCGGAAGCCCCAGGCAGTAACTTTCACTGGGACTCGGGTAGAAGGCCCTGAGGGTTGTTGTTCCGAGGACCCTGCTCTCTGAGCCCGGCCGGGTCGGGAGCCTTGGACTCTGCGCTCCTACCCCTTAGGTCCAAGTGATCTCGGGTTCTGGCTTTTAAGGGGAGCCGTACCTTTTGAACCGGGTCCAGGTCCAGGAGGAGGGTTCCCAGGGTCTGTGCTGTTGATCGTTTTGAATTTCGGCGCCTTAGGAGCTTATAGTTTGAGATCGGTCGGGAAGGGTTTTCCGGAGATCTGAGCTTTAGCTTTCTCTAAGCCGCCATCTTAACCGGAACCCCACCCTGAATTCTTTCAAGCCATACTAGGTTTTTGGAGGCTCTTGTCCTCCAGGAGAAGACACTTCCATGTTCTAAATTGACTCATTAAATAAAAATTTCAAAAATAAAATAATAAAAGTAAACTTATTATCCAATGTTCAGAAAAAAAAAAGACACTTCCAGTAATACAAGGGGGTGGTGGTGGGTGGGTAGTAAAGTTATTTAGGAAGGGCTAACTGGAGGAAGAGATCTGGGTCAGTTTTGAGCGGGGGTATGAAGGCAGGCAGGAGACGATGGGGAAGGCTCCATATAAAAATAGGAATGGGGGGAAGGACGTGGCCCAGACTGAATCTGTTCACCTTTTCACAAGTTCTGATGGGTTATTAATTATTGAAATGGGGGCCAACTGGCCCACCTGTTTCCTCTATTTTAGTAGGCATTTAAATAAAACAGCAAATGGGTTGCTTGAAGCTTTCAGTGATCCAGGTATTGCCCACAAGTCAAATTGTTTGGAAAAGACTAAGCTTTCCTGTCACTTAGAAAAATCCATAATTTAAAAAAAAAATATGATCTAAAGAGGTTAAATGAGGTGGGAAGGTGGTAGCAGAATGGTTGAATTAATTCCTGACCTGGGGCAATTTCTGTTTCTAAGCACACCCTCATCTTTTCATCCCTACTTCCTCTCTGATTGGGTCTTAGATATGGACCGACACCAGCTCTGACCAGCTTATTTTTCTACTCTTTAAAAGATACTCCTTGAGAAAACACATGGAATTGTCATCTCTGGGAGTGGGGAGGGAAGAGGGGAGAAAACAGGAATCATGGAACCATGGAAAAAATTTTAAAATAAAATTTAAAGAAATTTAAAGAAAAGGTACTCTCCAGGTCCTCTTCTCAAAGCATACGGGAAATCCCTAGAAAGAGGGCTGAAGGAAACTGTGGGGAAAATGGGGAGACTCATCCAGTTTTTCCTGTGTGAGAGATCTCTTGTTGTAGAAGCTTTCAGAGATGGGGCAGCTGGGTGGCTCAGTGGATTGAGAGCCAGGAGTGGAGGTGGTAAGTCCTGGGTTTAAATCTAGCCTCTTTCACTTCCTAGCTGTGTGACCCTAGGCAAGTCACTCAACGCCCATTGCTTAGCCCTTTGGAAACAGTACACAGGATTGTGGAAGATGGAAGGTGAGGGTAAAAAAAAAGCCTTTGGAGGAGACAGGGTAGAGAGCAAAGACTGAAGCTATTTAGAAGGCTAAAAACATGCTGGGATTTTGTTTCAGGTCGTCTTCTGGGTCTGGGTCGCCTCCTCAAACGGGGCTGCGAGGTGGGCATCCCCCACCCCAATCCCACGGATGGTCATCCCCTCCTGGCTCCGCTTGTGATTGGCTCGTCCGCCCTGCTTCCGTCGTGGGTCCCTTCTGCCCCTGGGAAATGTCTCCCAGAGCCCCTTCTTTGGGGGGGGCGGCGGCCGGGGTTTCTCACGGTTCTGAGCAGGGAGCTCCCCCCCCGCCCCCCGAGAATAGAAGTGTCCTGCTTGCAGGTCCTGCCTCTTTCTGCTTGTGTCGGACTCTTCAGCGCCCGTAAACGCTCATTACCAGGCTGTCCCCCGCCCGACCTGTTGGTTGGCCAACATCTGGGGCTCCCGTTTGTTTTCTGGCGGACCGTTGGGTGGGTGGCACCTGCGTACGGACTCCGGGGGGCTCCCGCTCCTCTTCATCACCTCGAGAGGTTCCGCAGGGTCGTGTTTTCGAGGTCCTCCCGCACATCCTTCTCTGCTCGCTTCCACGTCTCGCTGTCGTCAGGGCGCCGAACAAGGCTGTGCTAGGAAGTCATTGGAGGACTCTGGGGGATGCTCGGAGTCTGCATCGGCTCGGCGTCCTCTTCCAGGGAACGGTCCCGTGGCAAAGGGTTAAAAACGAAATGCAGACCCGAGTCCAGGGTGGAAGGCTCGAGGAAGGGGAAGGACGAGCGGGACAAGTTACGAGAAGGGCTTCGAGCGCCCCGGGCCCCCCCCCCCCCCCGCCTGCCCCAGAGGGGGGCTGCGCTGCCGGTGGAGAGCCGTGTGGAGCCACCGGGAGCGACTAAGGGAGCGCAGATGGGACCGTGGCTGCAGGCTCTCCGCGTGCAGGCTGGGAAGGGCTCAACGCGGGGTGCAGGCGGAAGTGCGTTCCCCCACGTTTGGGGGGGACGGCGGGGAGAATGTGGGAGCATTTTTTCATGACTTCTCATGGATAACGGCGTCTCCTAATGCTCGCCTTCTCCATGGGAGGAGGAAAACTCGGAACTGAAAATTAAAAAAAAAGAAAGAAAAGCAGGAAAGCCGGTGAATAGGGATCATCCAGCGTTTCCTCAAGCTTCACTGAAGAGCGAGCTCCTCTCTACAGCATCGTTATGATGATAGTTTTTTTTTCATAAACTCTTCCCTTCCCTCCTAGAATCAATGCTATGTATTTGTTCTAGAGCAGAAGACAAGCAAGGACGAGGCAATGGGGGGGAAGCGTCTTGCCTGGGGTCAAACGGCTAGAAGTATTAGAGTCTGGATTTGAACTCAAGACTTCCAGGTCTGGCTCTCCAACCACAGAACCGTCGAGTGTCTCTCCCCCCCGCCCCCCAGCTAATTTATGGTTTTCCCTGTCTTTGGGCCATTTTTACATAATGATTAAGTATTTAGTCCAGTCTCCAACCACCAAAAAGCACATCAGATCCCAGAACCCCGAGGCATTGTGAGTGGCGGGGGCAGGCTCCTCCCCCAAGCCTACAACCCCCCCCCGGCCGGCCCCCACACGCAGGTGAGCCCGGGGGCTCCCGCCAGTGCAGACCGTGCCGCGGCGTCCTTGCTCCCCGGCTCGAGGCGCCGGCCCAGGGGTCGCCGGCGGGCTGCGGGGAGTACGAGGAAGGCCAGCGGCCTCGGCAGAGGCACCCTTGTGAGCGTGCGGCTCCCCGGCCCCGCTCCAAGGCTCGGCGCCACAAACGCACGCCGAGCCAGTGTGTTTAAAATCCATTTTATTGATCTTCCTCCTCACACACAGAACTTAAGGCGTCTGCACGCGTCCCAATTCTGGCAGAGTTCTGGCGGTCGGGCGGTGGGTCAGGCAGGCACCTCTCTCCTTGGTCCCTAGGTGGGTGGGCGGGCGGGCGTGGAGGTGAGGACAGCACGCCGTGTGGAATCAGCACAGTATGGACAGAGCACAGCACAGGAAGCTTTAGAGACACTCGGACAAGACCACCATTATTGTACGTTGAGTCGGCTATTTACAGGCCCTCGGAGGACACGTCTAGGTCTGCGCGCTGGTCCCCTGGGGCAGGCAAAGGCAAAGGCAGTTACTGGGAGGACATTACACATTAGAATCTGGAAGCCCATTATTACGCTACCCGACGTCCTGCACCACCCCAGCTTCTCCCACGGAGGGGCTCCGATTCTAGACCGGCAGGCCCCGCGGGGACACAGGAAGACTCTGTGGAGGCGGGCTGCTCAGCCTAGTGAGCCAGGGTGACTTTGAAGGCGATCCGTCCCAAGAACTTGTCCCGCTCGTCCTGGTTCTTCAGGTTGGGCGACCCTTCCACCTTGCACTCGATGCTCGCCTCCTCGGACCCGGGCTGAAAATTCACCTTGAGAGCGACCAGCGGCTGCAGATAGTTCTTCTGGCAGAGACAGACAACAAGGCGTGGGCACGAGGGGAGGACGCCGAGAGGGGCGCCCCCCGGGCAGAGGGGCTCAGGGCCCTCTCCTCCTCCTCGGACACCTCCCCCATCCCCCCCTTGGGTAAGGCCTGTCGGGGTCCCGGACGATTCTAAGCCCAGCCTGGGATGGGGGGGCATTTGTGGGCCACCACAGAGAAGAGCTCCAGGAGGAAGCCTCTAGCCTGACGGTGACACGAGCCCCTTCTTCACGGGGGCCCCTTGAGACCAGAAGCCAAGGGCAGAACAGAGCGTGCCCGGCAGAAAGCCGCGTGACGGGAGGCTGAGAAAACCCTAGACGACGTGCTATAAAGGCCAAGCGAGCGAAACCCGGCATACTTACATGCGCTTTTTTCCCATAATACGGAAAATACATTAAGTCAATCTTTCCAGCGTCTGGGAAAGTTACTAGGTTGACTCTTTCCTCCTAAAGTTTAAAGCACAAGAAAACCACGTCAGCCCAAGAAGAACGTGCCCACGCCAAAGTCATTTTCATCATAGGGACATGGCAGGAGCGAGGAGGAGGCGGCCGGGCGGCCAACCTCCCGATGGAAGTGCCGCCCGTCCCACGGCGGGACGGGACGGCCGGAGGGGCGGGCTGGCGAGGAGACACGACCCCCCAGTAGCCCAGAGTGAAAAACGTGGCTGTGAAAGCAGAGCCGTGGGGGCCCCCGCACGGATCAGGAACAACTCGCTCGGGTTCTAGGTGCTCTCGGAGGCGGCGACGTTCTGAATGGATTCCCAACTCTAGTCTGCAATGCCGGGTTTACAAACACCCAAAGATCTCCGTTTCATCGATCCAAACGTCTGGATCTCGCCGCAGCACCCACACAAAACCACACAGAGAAAAAAAAAAGCCGCCTTCCCCGGGGCCCCCCCGAGAGCCTCTGAGTGTGGGGGTGCCAGAAGGCCCACCCGGGCTGGAGCTCCCCACTCTCAACAAATCCGTTTTTCTCCAAATTTCCCACAAATCTAAGATTTCGGTTTTACAATGTCAGTATTTTGTCTCACAATATAAACAGGGTCCCCCCCCACACTCATGTGGCTGCTTTCCCTTCAGCAGGCCAGGCCAGCACGTTCTCTACATCCAATCACGACCCTCAGCCCCAAGTTCTACTCCTTTTACCCAGCTGAGCCCCATTCAACACACCAGAGACTTTTAGTGTTTGTTCGCTAGACAGCACGCTGGGGACCAGAAGCTTACGGTCCTTTAGTGGGAGGGGAAAAAACATATATGTCTATGTCTAGATCCAGGAAAGCCATTCTTCCTCTCCCCATTGGGGGTGGGGGCAGTGCCATCCAAGAGGAAATGGGCTTCAATTGAAGCAGACAGAATGCATATTTGAAATGAGGGCTGGTTGCAGAAAATAGATATCTTTGTCTCACTTGGATTTGTAGCATGAAGAAAAAAACAAAAAGATATGAAAACTATGCAATAAGTTTGACTCAAAGCCTACGAGGGAAGGAAAAGCCAGTGTAACGTACACATACCAACCACAGGCAATAGTCTGCATGAACCTGGGGAAAATCAGGCTTCAACTCTCAGGCCCAGGGAGTTCCAGCGAGGTCCGCAGCCCCTGGTCCCACAGATGCCGAGCCGAGCCTGGGTCTGGGCCCAGGTGTGGCTCCACACTCCCAGGCTCTTTCCACAAGGCCTTTCTCATCACCAAGACTAAATGAATGGCATGCTATTCTCTAAGCAACGAACTAAAAGGACAGACACTTTTCAGATTGAAGGTAGTTCTATGGAATTTTAAACACTGTTTTCAAAATGATACTAACCTTAACATGACACTGTATACTTGGATTTCCTTCAGGTTTTAATCCAATTATCTAAGGTTAAGAGAAAATGGATTAATTTTCATCCTATGTATAAAACCATAGTTTCACCATTTCCCCAATATAATGTAACCCCTTTATGATGCTGGGGGACAAGTGAACATTAAGTCATGTAAAGAAGATCTACCACACTGTATTTTGAAATCCTTTGCAAACCATTTTACTCTTTGTCTAGGCCTCTTTATTCATGCTTGCTATTTCCCCACCTCCTGGAATATGCCCAAGTGGTACATCTGTTTCACCTGAAAATTCTGGCAACTTGGAAAATACGAAGGCTTTATGACCCCCTCCCTCAACACTCCTGAGTGCAGCCTAAACCACACTAAAATGCAAGCGAGAAACCAAACAAGCTAAAATACAGTCGGCAGAGATCCTTGGACTGAAGCCATGGGGCTGCTCCTCCTTTGAGTTAGACCCCTGCCCTCGCGCCAACCCTGCAGGGTGCTCTCTGGGCACACCCGGTTTATGCCAATCACAACACGTAAAGAGCTTGGCAATGAGGACAGCTTCATAATGAATTATCACACATTAGTAGATTACTCCTGCCGGTATATATTTCTCAAATGATTTATTCCTCAAATCACTACATGAACATTTTGGAAAGAAGTTAGTATATCTCAAGACATTTCAAATGGTATCCAAACAGGAGGATCAGCCTAGACACAGCAGTGGTTATCCTCTGGGGTTGCCATTATTTTGAAGGGAACAAAACTGCTCCTTTCTAAGGTCATGCCCAATTTACTGTTGTTAGCAATGAAAACAAATATACTGTAGTGTCATGGTACATGAAACCAATAAACACCAAGGGTCCCCGCTGCAGATCACAGCTGCTAGGATCACATTAACAATGTTCCTCCAGACGACCAGAATGAAATTCTGTCTGTACCACATTTATTATATTTATCTGGGTTCTAAAAAACAGACTTTCAATTATTAAATAGTGCAGAAAAATCTGAATATACTCACATTGTGATTTAAACAAAGAATTTGTCATTTGAAATGAATCTGACTGTTATAAATAAAATCTGCAAACGCATTAATGTATCACTTTAGTTTACAGAGTGTTTAAATCAAAATAAACCAGTAACAATGTAAAAAAAAAAGGGATCTCCATTATTAATCTGCAAAAAAATAATTCTCATAGGTCTAGGTATCATTTCATTGTTTTGCTTAAAACTTAGGATCACTCATTTTTCCTCTAAATCAACTGAGTCATAGAATCTCATTAAATTCTGGAAGATGGTAGCTCAAAAAGTTGAAAAAACATCCAATAGTACATTGCTAAAGCTCCCAAACCCTCAACACATACTTACTCGATTCATTTTCAAAATTACACAAGGACTTCCTTCATCAAAGCCATAACTGCTGTCATTCAATCCAGAGCAGACTTGAAGTATTTTAAGAGAAAATTTACAAGCCAGTTTAGACCTGCTCTTTTGTTCAAAAAAGATTCCACTTTCACATTCTATGTTTTTTTCTTGCATACTGTCTTCATATTCTTATGGGGAAAAAAAGAAATAACTTTATTATTTGCACATCAACTATCTAAAGATGAACAGATTTTGTAGGTATGATAATTTTAGGGGAAAGATTTCAAAAGACCAATTTCAACGTTAATTCATGTGCTTATCTTATCTTTTTTAAAACTATAAGACTATTTCTTGAAATGTCTTTGCTATTAGGACTACAGCAGACCACTGAAGTTCAGTTTTTTAGTGCTTTCCTCATGATCGTGACAAAGTTTTATGGATATATGTATGTGCTATCTTCCTAGTCTATTTTTCAACTACTGCTTGGTTCATTCCTAACTCTTTCTTGTTATCCACCATTGAATAAAAGATGGGTGGTGGGACTGCGCTGTCATTTGTCCTTCATTGCCACCTGATGAAGAATGTGATGACTTGCAGAGAGAATAAATATAAAATAGTTAAAAGGGAATTAAGGGGCAGGGAAGGAACTAGTAATTGCTAGATAAGGAAAGTCTCATGTGGGGGTCCTTGGTATAGAATTATAATGATAATTTGATGTTTAATTCTTTGAATATTTTTTTCAAATCATGGGTTCTTAAGCTTGGGCTCCCAAGGGATTGGTGGATTTCTGAGAGGAGTGCCTTTGAACTTTTATGGGAAAAAACTATTTCTTTATAGTAATATAATTGGGTTTCATTTGTAATCTTATGTATTTCACTTTATGCATTTAAAAACATTCTAAGGAGAGGTCTATAGGTATCAAAAGACTATGGGGGCCTGATATCACCCCCAAAAGTTCAAGTAGACTGTTTTTTAGGAAAGGGTAAGATTTAATGATTAGAATCTTCATCATCATCATCATCATCATCATCATCATCATCATCATCATCATCATCATCATCATCTTCATTTTCTTTTCTTTAAAGCCAGCCACACGAGCTTTATTTGCTCCTATATGGAGTTCTTAAATAAGAATATCTATTTACTTTGAATTCTCATATTGACTTGCTCATCTATGTTCTTCCAAATAGTACTGGCAAGAACAATCAATACAAAAAGACAGAAACATCCAATTAATTTATGAAAATTATGCCCCCCTTTATGTTTTGTATCTTGCCTGATGAGTCAAAATTATTTGGAAAATACCATTTGTTACCTTTTATTTCCTTAAAGTGAAGTAGAGCCCCTCTTCTCTCCATCCCCCGCCCCCTCTCTCCTTCAAGCTAGAGAAGAACCAGTTAAACTTATTAGAGATTTGAGTTTGCATTCTGGAGTGATGGGAGGACCTCAAAAGCTGAAGGAAATACTTGTCCAGAGTCCAGGCCTTCCTGGATGTTAGAAGGAAAAGTAGCTAAGACTCTACAGGGGGCTTCTAGAACTTCCCAAGTCTTCAAACTTCTAGTGATAGATACACATTTTCACTTCTGAAGGAAATAAAATTTGAACTAATTCCTTTGACAAATAAAACACATGTATAAGAAAATAATCTCACTCTTTAAAAAGTGTCCAAGTGCGGTAACATAATGTTCATAGGAGGTTTTTTCAGAGATATTGACAAAGATCTCCAATGCATTCATTGGTTTGGGGATAATTGAAAGCCCTGCAGAGTCAAAAGATTAAAAATCAATTTTCACCTCAGAATTTTAATTACCAATTAGACCAAACCCCCAAAGGCCCTCCAGGCATACTAATTCCTGCCCCTCCTCCAAAACCCACCCACTCCCTTGACTTAAAGGGCATTGACCAATGCTGGGAGAAAGAGAATAAGGCAGGCAAATGTTAGGTGACTTGTGCAGGGCCCTCTTCTTGACTCCAGGCCCAGCGCTTTCTCCAGCGTGAACTAGCCCAACAGAGTCAAAGCGAGCACCAACAAGCCCACTCCCCCGCCCCACCCTTATGTTACTGGATATTAATTCCTTGGAACAAACAAATTCCAAGGAACAAGCCTCCCCCTCCCCCATGTCTAAACCACGTTCTTAGAAGAAGACATTTTACAAGAGAACGGTCAGGGAACACGGTGAAAAGGCTGCGAGGTCCCACCTGGGGAGGCGATCAGGTCCTGATACTTTGGTGTTTCATCACTCAGTGTCTGCAGCATCACCCACATCATGAAGGTGAAGAGAGCAGCAAGGAAGCCATAGAAGACCACGTAGAAGAGAAAGATCAAACCTGCAACGGGATACACCAGGCCTTGTCACCCTGCTCCAGGCACCAAGGAAACCCATCCAGAGAGGCCAAGCTATGGATGCAGCCATGCAAACAGCCAGTGTTTCTAGGAGACCTTCTCCCCAGGGACCCCCCTGCCCTCCAGCCCTCCAAAGCCCCAGGGGCTCCCCGGCCAGGCCAGGACTGACCCAGCCCCAGGCAAGACCCCAGACAGGAAGCTGCATTAAATGCAAGAAGAGCCGACCAAGCTCCCTATTCTTGGTCGTTTTTCTCTTTTCACACTGGATGGGGTCTTGGTAGATACCAGGTCAATCATCCATTTCTGGCCCTGGAAGCAACATGGCTCAAATAACTATAGAATCAAAGCTCTAAAAGTAACAACGGTCATTGCAGGAGGTGGTTTGTAAGTGTTATTAACATGAGGTTAGTGTTTTATTTAAGTGAAAGCTCAAATGATTTGAATGAACACGGTTTTTCCCAGTGAAGGCCCGGTGCTAGTCCCAGTGGAAGGGCTGGAGCTGGAGCTGGGGGGGTTCACCAGGTCTATGGGCATGCCCGAGGCACTCTGTTTCAAGAAAGGATGAGGTGGCTTAAAGCAGTGTCTTCTTGAGTCAGAGTTACACTTTTACCAGAAGATCAAAATAGGGGGAAGAGGCTAGCAGAAGAGACAGCAGAACCGTCCGCAGACAGCATCGCTCCCTACCACATAGCAGCAGCCTGTTTCAGAAAAAAGAAAAAGGAAGACCCGACTCAAAGAAGTCATCATGTCAGCAGGAAAGAGTCAAACAGAGCTCACAGGCCCAAGGACCAAGCAAGAGAACACACATTTCTGAAGTCCATTCATTTGGATAAAAATAAGGTAGATGACGAGGAAAACTTACCTGCATTTTGAAGAAAGTCTTATCACACCATTTCCTAGGAACTGATGTAAATCTCCAAGTATTGGGGCTTGGCTTTTGGAACCACCAGATTAGCCTCCCTTCCTCCCCCCACTTCTCACATGCATTTTCCATTTTATAGGCTTCTCTGGTCCCCAGGGCAGGCATTGCTAGTAAAGGTGTGAATTGTTTCAGCTACTGGAAAGCAATTTAGAAGGATCCTCAAAGTGACTAAGTTGGGCCTGTGCCCTTTAAACCAGCAATGCCTTTTGTCAATTTGGAAATCTAGAGATCCCCAGTGTATTTAGTCGGGAGGTAGAAACCCCAGGTTTTGACTTTGTCACAGGAGAATTTCCCCTTGAGGGAAGGTCCCACCTTCACCAGACAATAAACATCCACTTCAGCTTTGGCGCAGTAGGTAGAGCATCGGTCTTGCAAGCTGAAAATCCCAGTTTGATCCTGGGAAGGAGGGTGTGATATACTGGGAAAGGCTTCTGGAGACAAAAGAGCTACTTGATTTGGGATGGGGTCTACCTCCCACCTGAAGTGGGACCTTCCCTCAGGGGGGAAATTCTCCTGTGACAGGTCAAAACCTGGGCTTTCTACCTCCCGACTAAATATACTGGGGACTTCTAGATGTCCACGTTGACACTTTATACCAAAGAGATCAGAAAACAGAAGAATCCCCCTGTGCACATTTTAGGATTTTTCTGTCATTTTGCATTTGTTCTTATACCTTACTTTGACATATTTTAAGTTTCTAGCAGCTCTTTTTGTACAGGCGCGGCACAAGGCTCACAAGCCAAAGGAAATACGAAGGAAACCGTTTCTGAGAAACCTGGGCAGATTTGTATGAACAGATGCCAAGTAAGGGGAGCAGAACCAGGAGAACAATTTATACAATGACAAGACTCTAAAGACAAAGAACAGGGAAAGATTCAAGGACTCGGAACAATGCCGTTACCAGCCACAATAACAGAGGGCTGAGGAGGAGGTAAGGCTACCCCTGCCCTTCAGACAAAGGATGGACAGACTCAAGGTGAAGTTCGGGACATAGTTGCAGACAGGGCCAATGCGGATATTTGTTTTGTATATTTGCTTATTTGTTACTAGGTCTTTATTTTTTCTTCTTCTTCCAGTGGGAGGAAAGGAAGGAGAAAAAGGAGGGAGAGAAAACGCATAGTTCTTAATTAAAAAATATTTTAAAAATAAATTTCATATTGAACTTAGGGAAAATATAAGAAACCAGAGAAGATATCATAAATCAGAAAAATATCTTTAAAAGACAAGATATCTGGGCATAGTTGAAATGTTTTAAAGTAATATTAAAGGACATTCCAATGTGTTTTTGCAATATAAGTATAAAATGTATCAACTGGCCTTGGCCTTGCTGCAAATCTTTATATCTTTTCCCTAAATTGAGTTTTTGTTTTCTGAAAATAGCAGTCTTGACAAGACCAAAAAACACATTATAATTCAAATGATTTTTACGCCTTACTAAACATGAAAACCATCCCATCAAAAAACAATAATGACTTGATCAAAGGACTGTGCCTTCTGCTAAGATAAAATACCCCCCCAATAACAGTAAATCATAAAAAAAAAATCCCAAACCTACTGGTTTAAAATGAATAATTACAGCTCTCAACTAAATTGTAACGATCACTTTTACCAACAGATAATCTTCAAATAATTGCATAGACTTCATCTGGGGGTTTAAGATCAATGTGGGGACAGCTGGGTGGCCCAGAGATAAGAGGTCCTGGGTTCAAATGTGGCCTCAGACACTTCCTCGCAGTGTGACTTAAGGCAAGTCACTTAATCCTGTCAACATGGAAATATAGAAATCCCCAGTTTTACTTAGTTTAAAGGTAGAAACCCCAGGTTTCAACCTTGTCACAGGAGAGGTTTCCCCCTGAGGGAAGGTCCCACTTCACCAGACACTGGACATCCACTTCAGCTTTGGCTCAGTAGGCTCAGTAGCATCAGTGGAAAGCTGAAGGTCCCGGGATCCTCAGTAAGGAGGGTGTGATATACTGGGAAAGGCTTCTGGAAACAAGAACTACTTGACTTTGGATGGGATCTGCCTCCCACCTGAAGTGGGACCTTCCCTCAGGGGGAAAACTCCCCTGTGACAAGGTCGAAACCTGGGGTTTCTACCTTTAAGTAAACTGGGGATTTTTATATTTCCATGTTAAACCCCACGGCCTCATGCTTAGGCTCTCTTGTCTGAACCAATACACTGAGGTAAAGGTTTAAAAAAAAAAAAAGGAGATTGCTGTGGATCTGCCTTAGGCAGCTCAGCAGCCAGCAGGGACCCAGGGATGTGGAAGGTAAAGTACACAGACAACCCGCAGGACTGAAGAATGCAAAAGCAGATCCGGGTCCATACAGATCTCAAAAGGTTTCAATCATTCAGGAAATTTTTTTAGAAGGTAAATAAATTACGAGCTACACTAAAATGCGGTTTGATGAAGCCTTATCCCAACGTTTTTTCATTCACAGGCTATCTGCTCAATGCCCATTTGGGGCTCCGGCTCCTGTGCTGGCACCAGCCTGGCACTCATCCCAGTAGCCTTCCAGGCCATGAGCAGGGGGGGAGGAGAACCCGGCCAGGTCAGACCAGAAGGGAGAAGGGAGAGCCAAGAGGAGATGGTGGATCCACATTTTAGAAATTCTGAATATTCTCAAGTATTCTGATGGAAAAGGCTTACTCAGGAAATGCCTCCAATACTGGTTCCTTTTAAATCCCTGAAAAGTTGTCCTCCCCGGCTGCCCCCTCCCCCCATGTTGGCCTCCAGCTAGAATCCCACCAGGTGAAAGATTTCCAGCTCCTTCCTGAGCAGATTTGCTTCCATCTTGTTCACACTCCTATCCCTTCCCTATCAGTCTGGGAGTGCCTTGTTTTTGCCCTTTGTATCCCCATATCTTAGCACAGTGCCCAACGCCAGGAACAGCATGTTAACTTGACCATCATTCCTGGAACAGAATTCCTCTTCACTTCCACCTTTCAGAAGTCTTCGATTCCTCCTGAACAGGGCCTTTCCAGAGCCCTTCCTTCTGGCTTTTCTTTAGAAAGGGCCAAAATGGTAGCAGCGATCATTTTTACAGAAAATGTATCAACTGTTGGTTAAGTAAATCTTCAATTCAAAAACTGTTATTTTTTCCTTTATAATGTGTTTTTGCATTTGATGTGTAAGTACAAAAACAAACAAGAGTCACACACTGAAAAGTTGGAAAACTTGCTCAACCAGACCATCATGCTGAGAATTAACAGCTCTATCAACCTACCTCTCAGCAGTAGGCTAAGAAAACTTCCTTCTTTCATATCCTTCCTAAGGCAGGGAAGTAGTTAAATATTTCCCCCCTAATTTGTTATTGTTATTGAGTCATTTTAGTGGTGTCTGACTCTAGGTGACCCCATTTAGGGTTTTCCTGGCAAAGACAATGGCATGATTTGCCACTTCCTTTTCTAGCTCATTTGACAGATTAAGAAACTGAGGCAAACAGGATTAAGTGACTTGCCTAGGATCACACAGCTAGTAAGTATCTGAAGATAGATTTGAACTCAGGAAGATGTCTTCCACATTCCAAGCCCAGGACTCTACCCGCTGTGCTGTCTATCTTCCTGAGACGCTCCTCTCTCCCCTAAGATTTAACATCTATTTATTAAAAGGTACCAAGACCCAAGCTGGAGATGAAAAGACAAAACCTAAAATTCATCTCTCCCCCCCACGGAGTGGTAAACAGGGGATACAAACCTAAGCAGATAAGAAAATGCAAGACAGAATTCTCTCAAGGCTCAAATCAACAACCAGGTCAGGCAGGCCAAGCAGAAGTGAAGGAGAAGAACACCTGGAAACGGTGCCTACAATCAGATTATGAAGGGTGAGAAGGCTACTTTATCTTCTTATAGGCAACCGGCAAAGCTAATGGAGCCTGAGTGAACAACTGGCCACAAGTCACAAATAGGAGAGGGGCTATTAATTGTCAGAGAAGACATTAATAAATTACATACAATGGTTAAAAACACTATTATAAAAGTTAACTGGAAACTTGACATTTTATGGGGCAGGTGAGGAGCATGACATAGTAATCCAAAGACATTAAATCCAATGCTACTGTATTGGGTTCTGTAACACATTTTAATATATACATTTGATTAAGTGAGCCCAATACTTTGAAATTTAAAATTCAAATGAAATGAAATCAAACTGACTTATACTGACAGATCTTCATCTACAATGAACATTCTCATTGTCTAGTCCAATAGAGGAGAGTCAGGAGTGCCGCTTCTGCAGGCCTCTTAATACCCAACTAAGGAACTGTCCAATTTTCGTTCCAGGCCCACTCTTCTCCACCCACAAGTCGATGAATATGGAGTTTCCTGTTCTCTCACTAGGATGGCCTTCCATTATCTTCTCTGGGGGTATAGATTTGTTTTATTATTACTTTTAAATAGTTATATAAGGCGTTAAACGTGTACAAAACATCTCATTCCATGTTACTACAATCTTGTAAGACAGATGCTACTAACCTTTTACAGTTAGTTGAGGGACTTGCCATAGGGTCAAAACTAATTAAGAATAAGAAATGATTCAAATTGAGGTTTTGAATCTCACATCTCCTTCCTTCCTTCCTTCCTTCCTTCCTTCCTTCCTTCCTTCCTTCCTTCCTTCCTTCCTTCCTTCCTTCCTTTCCTTTCCTTTCTTTTCTTTCAAAATCCTTACCTTCTACCTTAGAATCAATACTGTGTACTGGTTCCAAGGCAGAAGAGTGGTAAGGGCTGGGCAATGGGAGTTAAGTAACTAGCCCAGGGTCACACAGCTGGGAAGTGTCTGAGGCCAGATTTGAACCTAGGACCTCCCATCTCTAGGCCTGGCTTTCAATCCACTGAGCCACCCAACTGCCCTCTCTTTTCTTTTTTGCTACCAAACAGTAAACCACATGTTGACTAACAATAAACAAAAAATAATGACAAAGTCAACAAAGGAGTCAAAGATTTCTTTTGGGATCTCCTCTATCGGATCATTAAGTCAACAATCTGAGGTGTGTGGTGGTGGTGGTGGGGTGTGTGTGTGTGTGTGTGTGTGTGTATGGTGTAGTCTGAGTAGAGAAGACTTTCTTTTTACTTATTCTACTCTTAAAATGGGGTCCTATAAAAATTCACCCAAGTACCCTGTACCATGACAACTTACCATGGAAGGCAATAGCCTCCAAAAGTTACCTTACTCTATAATCACTCCCTTCTAAAGAGCACAATATCCTTCTTGTAATAGGTATTTAATAATAGTTTTGTGAGATAATCCTATTTCTTTCATTTTAATTCCTTATTGATACTTTTAAAGTTGACTGTTATTGCTCCCCAGTCTTATAATGTTCATGGAATATTTAAGCAAAAGAAAACCTGTCAGCAGCCACATTTGACAGTACTGTCAGCGCTCCACTCCTTTCCCCTCCTCACTTGACAACTGAAATTGTTTCCTCATTAGCCCTCTAGAATCTGATCCCTTTTAGAAGGTCCCAGTCCCCCGCCTCTTTTAACGGCTGTTCACTGAGCATATGGTGCTCTTGGTTTTGCTTCTTTTGCCCCTGAATCAATTCATAAATGTCTTCCAAAGTCTCTCTGAATTTGTCAAAGTGCAACAATATAAACTGATATCTGTGACACCACCTTTTTTGGTTTCAAGTTTTGATTCTGGTTACCACAAAGTGTGCTTTGCGGCACCTTTATCTCCTTGGGTTATCTGCTCAAAGAGGATCAAAATGTCCAGCATTTTTGTTATGCTTTTCAAAAGCAGTCCAAAATCCAACCCATAATCTATTAGTGAAACCCATTCCTTTATCCCAAAACAGCCACTGTGGAGCTACTGAAGAACTGTGAGTTCCAGACTGGTGAGCCCCAAGTGGTGAGAGTAGATCAGCTGCCACCCACCAGGGACATCTGAAGTCAAGGGCACCTACAAAGTTTAAATCATTAAGAAAAGTAAAACCAGATCATTTGAAGCAATAATCAAAGTAACAAGATTCTAAATACAATAGCCAAGTGTGGATATTGACCTTTGAAGTCCACCCTAACCGAATTTTAAACAGCGGTCTTCCACATTCTGAGGCGATTCATTTTAAAAAACCAAAACCAAAACTAAACTCCCTTACCTTCTGTTTTAGAATTGATGGTAAATACTGGTTTCAAGGTAGAAAAATAGTGAAGGTTAGGCAATTGGGGTTAAGTGACTTGCTCAGGGTCACACATCTAAGTGTCTGAGGCCAGATTTGATTTGATCTACTGTCTCTAGGCCTGGCTCTCTATCCACTGAGCCACTGAGCTGCCCTGGTGACTCATTTTTAACTGATTATACCTACACACTAAGCACTATAATTTTTTGGTGGCAAAAACTGACATCAGGATAAATAATAGCCAAAACTTTTTATTTCAGTCCCTCCCCTCTCTTCATTCTCACAAATGTCTTCTGACCTGTTAAGAATCTGGGGAAGAACTCAGTATCATTTAATAAAATTATTCAGTTTTCCCTACCCCAGGTGCATGGGGATCTGGTGCCTGGAGTACTGTGAGGGCCTGATGTTGGGTGGGCGATGGGGAATTGGTATGTGAAGCAGGTTGGTACTGAGGGAAATGAGGAAGAGGAGAGTTGGGGAAAAGGATTCTCCTAGTATCTGAATAAATCTGGTGACCTAAAAATGGAAAATGAAAAGTGAAACACTGCAAAGAGACTGCGCAAGTTTTCCTCCCACTAAGACAGCAAATATGACCTAAGTCAATGACACCCATCTATACAACAGTTAAGAAAAACAGCCAGAATCTGGGCTTCTGTGCCGATGCAAAGCCTTTCTTTCCCAAGGCATGACATGCTCCAAACAAGGGAGGCCAGGCTACTGGATGGTCCAGGGCTAAGCAGCATCAATCAGCCAGAGGCACCCAACGGATCTCGCCCTGGTCTCCTATGAGCTGTCTAAACTCCTGCCCTGCTCAGACATCCCAAGAAGTCTCGTTGGTTCTGGTCGCCACATTTTTTGTTAAAGACACGGATAAGCGAGGAGTCTAGGAGCCAGAGATTCTCTGGTCAAGCTTTTACCGGAAGAAGACCAAAGATAAGAACAACGACTCAGTCTACATCAAAATACCTGTAGCTGTACCTTCCATGATAGCAAAGAAAACAAAGTAGATACAGTTGATCAGGGATGGCTAAGTAAACTGTGGTATGAGAATGTAATAGAATGTTACTGAGCTATAAGAAGCATTTAATGTGAGAAACACAGAGAAACTTGTGAAGACCTGTATGAACTGACAGTTTCTACGACAACTACAACGATGTACCCATCCCCATCCAATCAAAGTGGATGAAAAATTATCCACAAGAAGAGGGAAGGTCCACAAATGTTGCTCATGGCACATTATTTTTAAACTTTTCTGATGTATTGATCAGTTATGCTGATTTTTTCCTCTATAAAAAAGTACTATTTGTGGTATGGGATATTTCTTTGACATGGGGAAGAAAGCTTCAAGAAACAATAGAGATGTAAAAATCAAAAGACATCAATTAAAAACTTATTTCTAAAAAGATAAATCAGTTGAAGGAATGGGGGATGATGGGAAGGATTTTTGGGGAAGCATGACAAGTATTTCAATAGACTACAAGCTTCCTGAGGGCAGAAACTGTTTTTCAGCACTTAGAAAATGCTTTTCAAGTCTATGAAGGATCAGCAGAGGATATAGGAACTTTCCTCTCTGGGGCAGGATAAGGACCAATGGATTTGAGGTAAAAAAAAGGTCAATTTGCTCTTAACATAAAGAACTACCTAATAAACTCCCAAAATGGCACAGACTACTAACTTTAAGAACTGAAGATTTGTGACCTCAAGCAAAAGCAAACTGGCCAATGATGGCATACTTCTTAAGGTTTGGGTTAGACTAAATGGCCTCTTCTACCTCTGAGTGTGTGTGAAAACATGATCTCTTTATCCCCTAAAAGCCAGGGTATAAACTTCAAATTAATCTCAAAAAATCATTTCAAGAATATCTCCAAGTGTTGGGGTTTTCTCCCTCTCTTTCTTTTTTAAGTATATTTAAACTATTGCCATAACAAAGGAACTCTGTTGGCTCTTTTAGAATGACAGCTCAATATGTGCTCTTCTTTGCAGCATCTCCTAGGCCTGCCGGTCTGCAATCTCTCAGATCCAAATCCAGAACACTTGTCCATTTGAAGAGAGGCAAATCTCAGTGCAGACCACATCTTGGAACACAGGCAGAAGATGGCTATTAATGAAGGCTTTGAGAATTGTAAATCTCTAGCTTTTAAAAATAATTTTAAAATACTGAGTTTAATATTCAAAAGAATCATTTTCACATAAAACAGAAAAGGAAAATTACATACAAAAATGAATAGTCTTTCTCTTTAAGTATAATAAATTCAACATACTACTTTCCAAGCTGTCTGGCTTATCTGTATTTTCTTCTGACTTTCTCTCAGTTCACTTTTTGCATTTAAAAAAGTGCCTTAACAACTCTCTTATTTTCTTTTCCATCTTATCACTAATTTTCCTCCATCTTTCTCCCTTGGGCCCAAATAACCCCATTAAGAGAGGAGCTGGGTTTCATGGTTCTTCACCATTCCTTATCATAATTGGTCATTTGGGGCCTTGCTCAAAAGTCCATAGATCATTGAAGGTCCCCACCCCCACCCCAAGCTGTTATCAGTGAGACAGTATTTTTAAAAAACAGGATAGGTGTTTATTATACACGTATCAATTTATATCTCCACCTTAATTTCAACTTTTTTTTTAAACTGTTACCTTCTATGTTAGAATCAATACTATGAATATTGTGTATTGACTCTGAGGCAGAAGAGTGGTAAGTTCTGAACAATGGAAGTTACTTGTCCAAGTTGCACAGCTAGGAAGTGTCTGAGGCCAAATTTGAACCTAGGACCTCCTATTTGTAGACTTGGCTCTCAATCCATGGAGCCACCTAGCAGACTTCACTTCAACCTTCTTTTGCAAGACCAGTTGGACCCCTTGAATCTAATAGAATATATCAGTAAACAAAGGTAGAACACGAGGGCTGTGACAGATTTAAGGGATATCTTATCGAACAGGCACCGAAATCTAAGGAATAAAAAGGATGGACATGGCTATTTTTATCAAGACATTTTTGAATGCCATTCAATTAAAAAGTCTGTGTATATAAGAGACTGCAGTTTCATGTTCAACTCTTTGATGTTCTATTCTGTATATATGGAAACGCCCATTTTTATAACATACTACTTTCAAAGCTGTCTGGCTTATCTGTATTTTCTTCTGAGCTTCTCTCAGTTCATAAAATAAAATATTAATAAAATAAAATAATATATTAACAAAATAAAAATAAAGTTTGTTGCCAAGTTTGGGGATCTAATTTTTAAAAATGGGACCTTATTAATAATATTCAAAAGATAAAACAAGTGATTTTTTCTTTATAAAAACTATATTAGTCAATTTAGAATTATTCCCAGTAAAAATTATCTGCCTTTGTGACACTACCCTCCTATTGGTTTTTAGCTAGAATTCTTTCTCAAAGGAACCTATGCTATCTATTCCAAATTTAACAAGAATACTTCATGTGGCCATCTTTAATGCCTTCCCTTCCCTTCACTAGAAATACAAAGCTTATGATGATTATTTCCTTTTTTTCAAAACAGAAATTATTAGACATGTATAAAGTGACTGCTTTTGTCACACAGTACTAACACAAGAAGAATTAGCACTCCAAAACACTTCACAAGATGGGGGTCTCTTAAGAAGTTACATTGTTAAATGTAATCCACATCCTCAGAGAGAATCATCTCCAATTTAAGGACTTGCATTTCCAAAGAGTAGAAAGGTCTAGAGACCCAAACAGAAAGCACTCTATTCGTTCTCAGAGGCAGCAGGAGTTAAAAATAAAAAGTATCGGACTTATAGTTAAAAGTTGTGAGTTTTAATTCTCCCTTCTTTCCTTCCTGACTGATAAGAGTCACACACATACAAGCTTTATGGAGCCAACATTTTCTGATTTGTTAAAAAGGGGATAACCCCTCACCCCCAATAACTTTTTTCACAGGACTGTTGTGAAAATTAAGTGGCAATGTACATGAAGCATACTGGGAAGTGCTTGATTAATGGAGACCATTCTTATTCTTACCAGGCTGCCCAGTTTACAAACCTCTGGCTGAACCAACTGTTTGGGAAATAGTACACAGCAATATGGACCAATGGTAAAAGCACCAGCAGAAGTCACATTCTAGAGGAAGAAAGGGAGGCAAGAGAGAAAGAGGAGAGAGAAAGGGGGAAGAGGAAGAGAGACAGATATGAAACTTATAATAAATTAAAAGAGACAATAGTTTTTAAAGGGAACTTTACTGATTTAAAGCTCATTTGATACGAAATATATAACTTGGATTGTTCATAACATAATTAAATGTAGCAGGCATATTTTGTAAAGAAAACAGGAAAAATATTATTGGGGAAAAGGGGAGAAAGTTTTTCATCTTGAAAAAAAAAACACACTCAAACCATCCCATATACCACCCCCCAGATAGCCTTCCCCCAACTAACCACCCTTGAGACAATCCCCTCCAACCGTGAAAGACAGATGCAGTTCTGATAAAGGGGGCTACTCTTCTCTGGGATGTACCTCCCCCCAGTGCCAATTAGTCATATAGACAAATGACAGTAAAACCAGAAATCCTTCTTGTAAAAATCCAAGATATTTATTTTAAGACATAACAGTCTAAAGAAAATGTGGTTTGACAAGCAATTTTCTCGTAGAGTCTGAGTCTCTGTTCTGGACACCAGATTCCCAAGAGGCAAAAGACTAGGCTGACTGACACAAGTTTCCTAGGAGAAGCATATGTTAAAAATTATATTTAAAATTGCAATTAGCTTATTTTTTGATGACTTGCTCCCTTCTAGTGTCTCCAGAAAAGGACCAATAAGACAATTTCTTTTTATATATCCTTTTTTCCCCATCTCTCCAAGCATTCTCTCTTCCATTCCTTTCTCATGATCCATTCATGTTTTCTTTCTTCTTATCTCAAGGAAATATATGCCAATTTCAAAGGTATCCAGAAGAGTACCTTAGTTATCTGCCCCTTTCCTGTTGTTATTTAACATTTTAATCAATGATTTGGATAAAGGCATTGATATCACACATATCGAATGGGCAGATGACACCAAGTCTAGGGAAGAAAGCTATGACAGAAAAAGCATCAGTGGATTGGGGGTCAGGCCTAGAGATAGGAGGTCCTGGGTTCAGATTTGGCCTCAGACACTTCCCAGCTGTGTGACCCTGGGCAAGTCACTTGACCCCCATGGCCTAGCCCTTACCACTCTTCTGTCTTGGAACCAATACACAGTATTGACTCCGAGATGGAAGGTAAAGGTTTTTAAAAAAAATTGGTTAACATGGTCTGACAAAATTAAATTAAATTTAGGTAAACATGAACTTATGTTTCAGCTTCTTTTAAAATTTCAATTTCAAGTACAATATAGTGTATCGACTGAAATTCTCAAGAGGCAGTATTTGATTTTAAAATTAATTATTAATTTATCTGTCAAGACAGCCTAACCTGGTCAGGTGACTCTCTTCCCAATCCAACAGGATGAAAAAAGAGCTCTTCCTTCCTTTGGCACAGGTTTATGTACCACTCAGCCCCTCTCCTGGACATCCTAAGACATCTCTCATTGGCAAAAAGCCACTGATGAGGTGGACTTACGAGGCTTCCATTACTTCATCACCAGAGGAGTGTTCTTGGTTAGAACCCAGAAGACACCAACACATTCAGCCCAGTTGAGTCCAACATGGCTGCTACGATTTGATGACTTCCCTTAATCAGAGTTAACTATGGCTTCTCAGCCCTGTCCTTAATCCTTTTATCCTTAACAAAAATGAAAGATCCCAACCCATTTTCATAGGTTGGGGGAAAACTGGAAGTCTGGAGTTTTACACCAAGTTTCAGACTGATCTTGGGAGGCTAGAGGGGAAAATTATTCACACAATGTCATAATTTTATATTATATTTTTCATAATAGAAGGTAAGGTTAGATAGCAATTTGCCTGAAAAAAAGATAAACAACTTACTAGCTCATTTTTTCCATGTAAAAACCCTCATTTCCCATTATCATTTAAAAAAATTTGTCCTTTTGGCATTTGGTAATAAAAATCAAACCAATAACCTTAAAACCAAAAGTAATCTCTACTACAAGAGATTAAAAATTAAATATTTTCATCTTTAGTCATCTCAAAATAGATGAACTAAACTGCTAGGAAAATCCCCAAATAAGCATATCTTATTTTAGAAAAACTGTTGTTTATTGTTGTATTTGTGTAGTCTCCAAATTCTGTAAAAAACATATAGCAACTGGTAGTGATGAATAGATTTCCTGGATGAATCACTGTAGTCTGACAGGATTATATTTAAAATTTTTTAAATCAATATTCATATTATAAGTTCTACTATAGCATAAAATTTTGTTCTTAGCCTTCCAGCAGGGTACTTTTCTTTCCTCAATTTTTGAGAATGCTTTCTGTAGTTTTGAAAGAATTCTGCTGTGATTCCATCAGGTGTAGGGTTTTTTTCCTTTGGCAGCTTGTTCTTTCTTTTCCTGAGATTGAAATGTTAAAGATCTCTATTTGGTCTTTTGTTATTTGAGAAGGCTTGAAGTATTAATAGATTTCTTTTGTGTTCTCAATTTTGTTAGCACATGGCTGTACAGAGCTGGGTCTCAGTTCTTTTGATTTTGTTGCAATTTCTCCTGGTTCATTTTCATTTTTTGTCGATTTGATTTTTCTGTCTTCTTCTTAATTGGATTGGTTTATTCATTTTAATAGTCTTTTCAAATAATAGCTTTCAGTTTTATTTGTCATTTTTGCAGTTGTTTCGGGATGGGTATCTAGTGTATCTGTTTCTCCTCTAATTTTAAAATATCTCCTTTTGGTAGTTATTTTAGACTTGTTTATTAAGGCTTATTTATTTGCTTTATTATTTAAAAAAATGTATATTCAGTTCATTCATTTACTCTTTTTCTGTTTAGTTCTAGGGATGATTTTTCTGAATGCTTTAGCTGCTGAGAAATTCTAGCATGTTGTATATTACCACTATTACTTTTTTCTCATATAATTGTTATTTTTGATAATTTGGGTTTTGTTTATTATTTAGGATTTCATTGCTAAGTTTTCACTTAGGCCCACATTGTTTGTTTCCAGGCTGATTGCTGTTTTGATTATGTTATATTTATTATTTGTATTCTTTTAATTTGGGTTTTTTTGCATTCCCTGTGCAACTTGATAAATGAACCATTTTTGCAAAGTTCCATTGTTGCTGAGAAATACATATATTCTCAAGTAATCCTCTTTAAAAGGCACTTAGCTCGAGTTTCTCCTTCAAATTGTCCAACTCTCTGCTTTTCCTTATATTTCTGTTGGTTTTGTTTAAAATATTTCAAGGGATATTTTAGGGACGACGATTTTAAGAACATTACTATATCTTCAAAGGAATAGTGAATTTGTTTTAAAATTTTGCCTTTTTTTCCCCCCGTGCCTGTAACCTGACTTACAGTCAAAATTAATATCCTCTATGTCTTAATCCCAAAAGCCAAAATCAGATTATAATCAAAACAGAAGAGATAAACTGTATCTTGGGTTTATAATACTTGTATGGTTTTATCCACTTAGAAGATTTACTCCTATACCACGAAAGAAAGAAAGAAAGAAAGAAAGAAAGAAAGAAAGAAAGAAAGAAAGAAAGAAAGAAAGAAAGCAAGCCCAAACAGTTCATTTCTAATGTGAAAATGTACGAGAGTTCTACCAGTACAAACCACCTTTGGAGTCCAAAACAACTATTTAGGGTAAAGAATATTTTTCAATATTAGTAATAATCAATCCAAGCCTAACTGTAAGATGGAAACAAATCTCAGTATCCTTCTAAACTTGAGTCAAAAAGATATTCTAATGCAAGCATTTAGTAGATTTAGGACTTCAAGTCATCAGTGCCTATATAGTAACATTTTAATTAAAACCATTCCTGTGGGATTTTATATTTAGAGCCATAAAAGACTCCAGAGACCATTGAACCTACTCTGTTTTACAGATCAAGAAGCTCAGGCAGGATAACTACTCATCCAAGTTCATGGAAGTTGTCAGGAGTTGTAGAATTTGACCCCCCCCCCCCAAGTTCAGCTGCCTTCCCTCTCTGCCAGGGCTTTACTACTAAACCTCCTCAAGGTTTCAACTGCATGTCGCATGATTTCAGTCAGAAGAGCCTCTGACATTTCAGGTGAGAATCCCTCAGATCCAACCCCAAGAGTGGCCCTGCGCCCTTTAGAGGGAGATCCCCTCTTCTTAGCTCCACTTCAAAGTGTGGCCAGGCCCGATCTCGACATCTTCTCCCCCTGTTGTCCTCCAATGCCACCTCCCGAACCCACTTCCCGCCATGTTTCAGAATCCAGGTCCTGCCTCCTCTGCCCCGGGTCTTTTCCAGATCTTCCGGTGCAGTGGGGGCTGTGGGCCAGAGGACCCCACGGGCCTGGCACGGGGCGATGCTGCCTGCGGCTGGGAGGAGCGTTATGGATTTAACGCTTTATCACCCGTAAGCCAAGGCTACTGAGCTCGGAGGCTGGCGGGAGAACCAGTGTAAGGTGTCTGGACCCCATCCACACTGGGAAATGACCGTGCAGGGACAGGGCCGGTCCTCAGGTCCTAATGGGCTGTGAGGAAGCTCCGGGCATGGAGGGCTCCCATTTTACAAATGGAGACCTGGAGTTCCCACAAGCATGAATGGGTTTCTCTAAGGCCCCTGAGAAAGAAGAGCAGCGGCCGCCACTTCAATCCCTCAGGATTCGGCTCCTTTGCTTTCTAGATTCCCCAGAAGAGAGGTCAAGCCTTGGGATCGAATCCGGCCCCAGGATGTTTGAGGCTGGGGACAAACCCCCCTGCTGTGGCTGCCCCTCACCCTTCGGGGGAGTGCTAGTCCTAGGGCCCTGCCCCCCCCCCCCCCATACAGAAGCGAGCTTGCTAGGTGGCGGGGATGCCCCGGTGAGCTTTCACTGAAAGAGCTCACAGAAGGGAAGCGGGATGCGGAGGAAGGGGCGCTGCAAGACTCCAGGTGGAGGGACCCCGCCCCCCCCCCCAGGCTGTGGTGCTTCGGTCCGGTCGGAAGACTGAAAATAGCACTCCACAGTCCCCAACTCGAGGTCTCTCCTCTGCAAAAGAAGCTGGGCCAGAGGGCAGGCCCAGGCCACAAGTCCGTTATGTTGCAGGAGCCTTTCAGATACAGAGCGGCCAGGTTCCTGTCCCCGGGGTGGGGGATCCCGGTGGGCAGCGCCCCTGGGGTGTGCCCGGGCTCCCAGGCGGCACAGAGAAGCATCTTAAAGCCAGATAGCTTATACAGACAGAAAACCTTGTCACCTGGGTGTCACCCGGGGCCCCCACAGTCCCGAGGGCCGCCTGAACCACCTTAAAATGTCTCCCTTGCCGCAGCCTCGGAGCACAGGCTGCCGAGGGAGCCTCGTTCTGGGCAGCAGCCAGCATTTGTTAGACGCCCGCTATGGGCCAGGGGCCCCACCAAACACTTTATAATTATTTTATTCCCCAAACAACCCTGAGGGTAAAAGTAATGATGAGTCCCATTTTACAGTTGAAGAAGCAAATGGGGATAGGTGACTTTTCCAGGGTCACCCAGTCGGCAACTATCTGGGGCCAGATTTGACCTGAGGCCTCTCTCCACCTTCCCATCTAAAGGCGGAATGGGGGACACTCAGGATCTCCACCTCCTCATCAATCAGCAAACACTGCCTAAGACCTGGGGTGCAAAGACAGAAGTGAACCAGCCCCCCCATATTACCCTTCTGGGGCTCAGACAACATGTGGGTTTGCCTGTCTACACAGCTGCATGTCTATACAATGAATCTGAGGCAGTCTGGGTAGGAGCAGGGGCAGCAGCGGAAGTTCCCTTGGAGGGGGGTCCTGGGCAGCAGCAGCCTTCTTTTTGAGCTTCCTCCATGGTAGCTCCGGAAGGCTGGAGGGAGAGCAGGGAAAGATGGAGACAGACAATGGTAAAGTGACTCACCCAGGGTTCTAAGTTTCCCGAAGGAGGCTGGATTTGAACTCAAGTTTCCTGCCTCCAGGTCCAGCACTTTCTCCACCACACCACCTGGATACCTCAGAAACACTAATTCTGACCTCTCAGCAATTAATCCATCCAAAATCAAATCCAATGAGGTACAAGAGGGTTTCATAGCCCTATTTCAAGCAAAATATCTCCAAACCAGTCTTCCCTACCCCTGTTGTCCCTTTCCTTTCTGCTCTCATACCATTTCAAACAGCTACATTAATTTTGCTAATGAGGGAGCTTTCAAGCTTTAACATGTCTGAAAATAAACCCATCTTTCCCAAACCCGCCTCTCTTCCTAATATTTCTCTGCCAGGAACACTATGTTTTTCTCAGTTACGAAGGCTGGTAATAGTCCACTTCATCCCTGCAATCTCCCTCTGATCATTCTCTTCATTACTCTTCCCTCTGCCACCTTCCAAGTTCAGAGAGACCCTGTCCTGCATCAGTTTTACTCACCCAACCAATCCCTGGCATGTGGTCTCTTATCCATCAATATGCTATGGCCAGATGGATCTCCCAAATGCCCAGTTCTGAGCATATTATCTGATTTACTCACAACTTGCCTTTCAAACACTCAGCCATCATTTAGGCTGCCTAACACAGAGCTTTACACACAGTAGATACTTAATGGGTTTGGGGATAATTTGAAGAGGACTAGCACCTTCAAAAGGTGCTATATTTCTTGGAAAAGATGAGGGTGTTCCCTACCCTCTCCACCCCAAAGTCTTAGGCAGAAAGAAAAGAGCAAGTACAGGACCAGGGATGCTCTGCTTGTTTACTTGGCTCAGGAAAGACTTAAGCACAGTGAGATGGTAAAAAAAACCAAAAAAACTGTGAAAGTGACTAGGACAGTTTTAGATTAGTAAAGAAAACAGATTTTAGTCTTTTAGTTTTTGGAGAACAGGAAAGTTAAAGGAAAGTCATTAAACTAAAAACCCAAGAGGTCAATTTAAAAGGAGAAAAGGACTAAGGAGAAGAAAGGTTCATCTCCAGAAGGCAGTAGGGCAAGTGCTATAAATTGGAAGGGGGGAAAGGGGGAAGTGAAAAAGGGAGAGAGAGGGAGGGAGGGAGGGAGAAGAGACAGAGAGAGAGAGAGAGAGAGAGAGAGAGAGAGAGAGAGAGAGGGAGAGAGGGAGAGACAGAGGAGAGAGAACAGGGAAAGGGAATTGAGAGTGGCTGTAAAATTCAGAGGTAATCCAAGTGAGAGTGGAGATTGAGGATTCCAAGCAGAAGTTGAACAAAGAAACCCAGTGAGAGTCATGTTCCAAGTTCATCACCTAGAAGAATAAGCAAATGAGCTCAAAAAGCTGTCCCATTTACAGAAACTGAAAGATGCAGTTAAGGTTCTTCCTGAAATTAAGGGAAGAAGTGTAAGGATGTGCTTCTTGGGATGCTCTGAGGAAGGTGATGCTGCCTGTCTTTCAGGACTGGAATTTTTAAGTGCTACTAGGGAAGGAATCACCTAGGAAGGATGATTTGTTTCAAAGGAGAAGAGATGAGTATTAGGAATGGGGTTCAGGACTCTTCTCAGGCTACAGAGGTCAGGCTAGGGCCCTTCCAGGTCCGACCAAAAAGGAGGACCATGACTAATATGTGCCATAAGCTCCTGAAGAGTTGCTATTGTTTTATCTCTCTCTTTGCACTCTCTTGGGTACTGTGCCTTGCACATGTTGGGCACCTCACACTGGCTGCTCTCTTAGTGCTTATAAACACAACCATGACTCCTCTCAACTTGATAAATCCTACCATGCTAGCCTCCTTGAGAAGGTGGTATATAATGGGTGCCTTCACTTCCTTTCCTCACTCTCAGCTTTCTGCAAAGAAATTGCCAAATCTTATAGCCTTTTCTCAATTCTCCTCCATCTTGTTCTCTGCAGCCTGACACAGTCAATTATGCTCTTTTCCTTGATACTCTACAGATCTTTCTCAGTCTCCTTCTGCTATAACCCTTTTTCTACATCACCCCCTCCTAACCTTGAGTGATCTGCAAGGCTCTGTCCTCATTCCTTTTGTCTTCTCCCTCCACCATTTTCTTTGGGGATCTCATTGACACTCATAGATCCATTTACAATCTTTATGCTGACGATCCTCAAATCTACTTATCCATTCCTAACCTCCAGTCTCCATCTCCAGTTGCCTATTGAGCATTTGCTATCCTGTAGGCATCTGAAATTCAATATGTCCAAAACCAAACTTACTCTTTCAAAGCCCTCTCCTCTTTCTGTTAACAATGCCACCATACTTTCAACCCTCCAGGATCACAACAGAGGTGCCACCCTCAACTCTTTATTCTTTCTCACCTGTCATATACATCTTTGCCAAGTCCTGGAGGTTCCACCATTGCCATACTTTTTATATGGGTCCCTTTGCACACCACTACCTTGGTGCAGGCCCTCCTTACTTCATGCCTACTAGTTGGTCACACTGCTACAAGTCTCTTCCAATTACAGTCTATCCCACACTCAACCATCACATTTATCTTCCTAGAGCACATCTCACCATGTTATCTTCCCATTTAACAAATCTCAGTGGCTCCCAATCACCTCCAGGATCAAATATGAAATCCTATATGGCACTCAAAACTCTTCAAAATCTATCTTCCCCCCCTCTCCCTACCCCAACCATTCCAGTCTTCTTACATCTTCATGATGATCCAGTGACACCAGACTACTTGCTTTTCTTCCAAAAGAAACCCCATCTCCTGATACTATACATTTTCATTGGCTTGTTCCCCCATGCCTGAAATGCTCCCCCTTCTCATCTCTGTCTTCTGGTTTCTTTCAAGTTCCTGCCTTCTACAAGATCTTCGCACTTTTCCCTCATGCTAGTACCTTCCCTTTGGAATTATCTCCAATTTGCCCATAGTTGTTTGCAAGTAGTCTCCCTCTTTTGATTGTGGATGCCTTGAAATCAGAGGCTGTTTTTTCTTTGTATTGCCAGCTTGACATGTATTAAAAACTAATGGACTTGTTGCTTGAGACTGGCTTTGGTGATTCATATGTGTACAAATAATGCCACTGGAACCTAGAAGAGATGAGGAAAGATGATAACTGAAGTCCTTCCTAAGGGCTTTCATCACTGCCAGCTACTGGAGATAACAGAAAAAGAGAAATTCTTATTTGGAAAGACTACCTGGTCAAAGAGACTGTCGAAGAGTAAGATTTGGATGTCTGAAGAATATTGGAATGACAGGGCTGGGGATGCCCTGACTAAGATAGATGAGCATACATTTACTTAATTTACTTAGCATCTCTCAATCTAATCAAAGGGGCTTTTGAATAAAAGGGAGAGGGTGGGAGAAAACCTCTCTGTCTCTGTCTCTCTCCCTCCTTCCCTCTGTTTCTCTAGATTCCATAGACAGAGTAGTTATAATATAGGCAAGATGGCCTGAAGTTCATAGGAGAAACTCAAGAAAGGATCCAGTACTAAAACCCATGACCTCCTATATCCATGGCTGAGGCAATAAGTAAGCAGAGGTCCAAACACAAAGAGGCAAATTTAATGTCCTAGATACAGATTATTGAGACTTGATGGAATGAGAACCATGACTGGAATGTGACCCTGGATAAACAGACCTCAGACAAAAGAAATAAGATGGGACAAATTACTCTGTAATAACCAGGACGACAATGGTTCATCTATACACCCAAAAAATGGTTAGGCTTTCTACTGAGGCATTTGTCTTCTTGCTCCCAGGATAGGTCAGCCTCTGTCTCTGACCATGGTAAGCTATGGATGGGAAGGAAGAGATCTTAGAGATCACCAGAACCAACTGTCTCATTTTACACAAGGGAATCAATAATGAGTCTGAAGGACGTTGTGACTTGCCAGAGATCATGGCACTAATTAATGACAAAGTCCAACAAGCCTCCAGGTCTCCCAAAAGCCAGGCTCTTCCCATTATACCATAGTGCCTTTATCATGCAGTTGTGCCACTGCTTCTACAAACCTACACTCTTATGGATGCTGCTAGTAGGCTCTATCAAATAAAATACTGTGTAGATGAAAATGTTTTTCAACAGAAAATAATGAAATAAAACCTAAAACCTGCAGTTTTCTGGTTTTAAAAAATAAGAAGGGTGCAGGAATAATTGAATAGCTTTGTATATTAAGGTGTTCATATGTGAAGAAATCCAGAAACCAGGCTTTCTCCTGTTAGAAGGAATGGGAAGCACCCGGGCAAAGATTAGGGAAGTAAAAAACTGAATCGATCAAGTATTTACTAAGTAACTGTGTGCCAGGCCAGATGCTTGGGGATGAGACAAGTTGAAATCAAGAAAACTTCTTATAACAATATTAAGAAAAAACCCAAAACAGTCCCTGTCCTCAAGGAGCTTAGAGTCTGATGAATTAAAGACTCTGACTATACACTACAGATCACTTGGTCAAAGAATAAAAAAGTAGACAAACCATCCATAGAACACCACAAGCCTGGCACAGAAGAATGATTGGTGAGTGTTCTTTCTGTCAAAAGCAATAAAGCTACCAACTTCTTGACTTTAAAAACACACACACACACACACACACACACACACACACACACACACACACACACACAATTTCATCCTTCAAAAGGTGGAAGAACCAGCTAAAGGAAATTCTTTCTCAATTTGATTCTTACTAACAGGAACTGGTTAATGGAATAGAAATGAGAGAAACTTTGGAAAGAAGAGAACAAAGTTGTTAGGAAAGTCAATCTGGAAGGAATCAGAAACACTCAAGGATGAAATTCTGAATAAAGAGGGAAGCAATTTTTGAAGAGGAAGAAAATGGGAAGTTGTCTGAAGAGGACAATACTGATATACAATGAACTCACTGACACATTAAAAAAAAAAAAACCCTTGCCCTCTGTCTTAGTATCATTTGAAGACAGAAGAGCAATTAAAGGCTAGGCAGTTGGGGTTAAGTTACTAGCCCATGGTCACACTGCTAGGAAGTATCTGAGGCCACATTTGAATCCAGCTTCTCCTGACTCCAGGCCTGGCACTCTATTTTTGTCCTATAGGGGCAGACCTGTAGTCAGGCCTGGAGTTGAGAGGACCTGGGTTCAAATGTGGCCTCATAAACTTCCTAGCTGTGTGGCCATGGGCAAGTTATTTGACCCCAACTGCCTAGCCCTTGGTGTTTTTCTGTCTTAGAACTGATACTAAGATAGAATATAAGGGTTTTAAGAAAAAATAAAATCTAAAAGATGTGTACAGATGAAGGAACAGACAACAGAGGATGAATGCAAAAATATGTCACCGTAAGAATAGATCCAGGAAAGCTAAAGGATAAGAAAAACAAAAGAAAGCTTTAAAAAAGTTATATTGGGAAAAATAACAATCTGAGAAGAGTTAGGACCACTGCTGCGAGTGGCTGGGATGATAACTGACAAGAAGGCAGAAATGTTTAATCTTGATTGTGTTTCCGTTTCCTCTGCCAGGTAAAGAATTCAGGATTGGAAGGGTCAGAACAAAACTAACAAAGAACTGATACTCACCGTACATACCAGGTTTGTAAGAATATGCTGAGCTGGTTCCTGACGAAGTAAGTCCCCAGGGCTCTAATGGTAGCAGTTAGGGGAGCCTCTATGGCTTGGAAAAGCTTCCACTTCTCTGGGGCTCAGTTTCTCCATCTCATTTATGAGTGTATAAGGAACCTTATGAACATCCTTTTCCAATATAAATATAATTAAGTCCTTATTTTTAGAGGGGCCTATTCAGAATAATTTAAGATTTAAAATGCTTTTCTTACAATACCCCTGTAGAAGCTATATCACTATGTCCTTCACAGGTGAAGAAACTGGCCCAGAGACTGACTTGTTCATGATGGAGAAGAGAAAAAACTAGGACTCTGAACCAGGTCTTCTGACTCCAAATCCAATGTTCCGTCCACTATATAGTGTCTACTAAGGGTAAGATTAAAGGGGGGGGGGGGGGGGAAGGGGGTAAGCTAGCAGAGGCAGACTTGAAAGCGGGATTTGAAATCAGGTCTTTCTGACTCAGTTGGAACTAATTTACCATCTTCAAACTTTTCTTAAACTTTATAGAAATGTTCTACACTCCAGGAAGTTAACTTTGCACAAAAGGTATGAAATGAAATAAAATTATAGTTCAGAAATCTGTTGGAAAGAGCCTGAATTTGGACACAGGAGGTCTGAATTTGAGTTCCAATTTGGATAATAAGTGGCCTTGCCATTTGGGCAAGACATTCTTACCCCAGTTTCCTCACTAATCAAAATGTGAGTAGGCAAGACTAGAGGATTTTTAAGGTCCCTTCTGGACCTCTAAGGAATTATGAAACTGATATTAATCTCTTCACAGTCAAAAAGACTGGTGGCTTGGAGATCTTAAAAGAAGATTTTCCAGCAAAGATCAGGAATGTCCTTCAGGGAAGAGTTCTTATTTAAATTCTTATATAAAATTCTTATTTAAATGTGGGCTAGCTATTACTTTTTAAACTGTGTAAGTCTTTTAAGAAAGCGGAAATCCAAAGAAAGTTCTCACTGCCTCTTAGTTGGTAAATACTTATATCTCCCCAAACTGCTTAAATCTGTTAAGCTGCCTCAGCCATTTCCTGGCTGTGTGATCCTGGACAAGTCACTTAACCTCAGTGACTTTGCCCTTACTGCTTGCTGTTCAGCTGATACTTGTATAGGTTCCAAGACAAAAGGTAAAGGTTTAGAAAAAATCATATAGAGCTCTATTGATGCTCCTAGTGGAGGGAAAAAAAATCTTGCTTAAACAGAAAACCAAAGAATTTAATCAAGTAAGTTGCTAAAAAGGTCCCTTAGTTTAAGCTCACGGAGTTTAAGTTCACCTGAGAACCCAACTTCTGTCATAAAAAGGGGGAACACTTTTTAATGCGAACCGGAACTACCCAAAGCCAGCCTCCTTGGGTAGATACAATGTGCTTCTGTGATTCTTCCACCAGGACATTCATTCAGCCCACACACTTAAAGCACACACATTTCACTTCTTGCTGGCCTGGGGTGCCAATGAAGAAGTCACAAGACACCGACGGGAGTGGAAATTTCCTCTTCCTCACCCAGTGGGGCCGACAGGGTCTGATTTCCCTGAATGGCTCAGAGGGCAGTTGGCATCGAAGCCTGCGCCCTCTCCCGACCGAGGTTGGCACAAAAGATGCCGGCTCAGAGCGAGCCCCCTGCCCTCTCTGGCTCGCTCTCTCTGGGCACAAGAGGGGCCTCGTCCAACTCCCGGGAAAGCGAGTTCAAGTCTCGCACGGACATGGGGGCGGGGGATTCCTTTTGCGGAACTCAAGTACCCCATAGAGGAGTTAAAAGTAACCGAGCACCCGGAGCTGCCGCTACAAATGTGCCCCCTTTTCAACCAGGGGCGAGAGCCCACCCTGGATAAACAGAAGGCAAGCCCGGTGGGGGCTGCGTAGGGGCTTGGGAGGCTGCGTCCTCCCGCCCCACCGTGTCGGGGCGCTTCCAGTAGACAGACAGATAGATAGCGGCACATGGGCCCTCCGACCTGGCCCCACGCGGTGCCCCCTCCACGCCGGCAAGACCAGGTCAAATGAATGGGAGCCCCGACCGGGTGGGAGGTGGGGGCGGGGGCCTGGTCGGCTCCTCCCCTCCCCCCTGCGCCCTCCCCGCTGTCAGCTTCTATTTTTAGCCTGAATGTAGCGGGTCCAGGAGCTGCCCTGGTGGCGCGGGGGTCCAGCGGGCGGGAGAAAGGAAGGAAGGAGGGAGGAAGGGAAGGAAGGAGAAACAGCGACAGGCGCGCTCACACACACGCCGCCCAGCCCGGGGACGCCCCCCGAGCCTGCCCCAACCGCCGCCCGGCCCCGTACTCACCCCAGCTCTCCGCGGTCCGCCCCAAGACCTCGCTGGTCAATGGGTTGTAAATGAAGTTCCTCCAATTGTCCTCCGGATTGAGTTTCTTCTCCTCCTTGGACATGATGGGCGCGCGTGGGGACAGGAGAGGTCCGTGTCAGAGCGTGGGTGTGTGTGTGAGTGCGTGCGAGTGTGGTTACGGGGAAGCCGGGGTCCGTGAGGAGGGAAGACTCAGGGAGGAGGAAAGGGCGGAGGGACCGAGGAGGACCAGGACGGGGTAAGGAAGGGGGGAGCAGGTCAGCGTCCGGCAGCGGACTGCCCAGCAAGAGCTCGCGAGGGACCAAGGGGGCTCACACGCTCACACACCCGGAGAGAATGAGAGGGAGGGAGGGAGGGAGCACCGAGGCGGTGGCACTTCCTCGCTGCTACGCGCACTCGAGCCGACTGAGCTGAAGCCAGAGCTGAGGCCACCGCTCGGCCAGCCGGGCTCTGACGTCGGCGCGCGCGCTAGCCAATCGGAGGCGGAGGCTGGGGCGCGAGCGCCGCCACCATCGCCGCCGCCTACCGCCCTCGAGACGCATCGTTGCCGGAGGCGGGCTGGCGTTCGCCCCGGGTATTGGGGAGGGGTGGTGGCTGGCCGGGGTGGTGCGGAGTAGATGTTTGGGGTAGGTTGCGGGGGCTGGGCGCCTCCGCCTGCGAGCACGCCCAAGGCAATCCCCCCTTCCCCCCAGCTGTGTCTGTCTGCGGCTCAGTCCCGGAGAGGGGAACGGATCCAAACGCGTCTTGGTGGAGACTACTGAAAAACGAGTTATTTGCAAAAATTTTTAGTCATAAACAAGAGGTTGGTGTTGCTCTCCCTCGGATTGTTTGCAAGCATGCATCTTTGGAGTTTCTTGGGTTGTGCGACTGAAACCACGCGGCTTCGATCCGATGAGAGTGGCAGAGTGCTTAATCATGGGAGGAACTGATTCTTCCTCCCTGGAAAAACCCCTCATTGCAGGCATATCTTTTCAACCCATCAAAACCCTCCTCTTGCAGAGGACCAATATTGACCCCCATGGATGCCAATGAAATTGATTTCAATGGAAGCCAAGGATACTGACTCCAAAACCACCCTGCTTCTTTTAGAGAAAGAGGTGTTCTCCCTCTAGCCTCGATTACTTTCACATTCTGTATACTTTCTAAGTTTTTAATCATTGGAAATTCCTTTTAAAGTTTAGAACAATCCAATTCAACGATTTCTTAAGCACAGGCTACCCCCTTCTCCCTCCTCTCCCGTGCTAGGTACTATCCACCAGCTAGCCTTCTAGTTTTAAATCTATGATTCAATGACCTTTCTGTGTGTCTCTGGCTCTCAGTTTCCCCCTTTGCAAAATGGGGATTTGGGGCTCGAAAGCTTCCAAGATGCCTTCCAACTCGAAATCTGGGCTCCAATGAACTTTCAAGGGCCCTGCCATCTCTAAACCTAGACTTTTACTATTGTCATGAAATAACTATTATAGAATTTACCTTAAATTGCAATTAGGGTTAGGGACTGGAAGAGATGCTCCAAAATGGTTCACTATGCAAAGCTCGTTTTAAAGTTAGTGAGGAAAGGCCCCAAATGGAACAGGTTTTACTCCAATGCAATGACATTTCTATTGTATCGTTATTGTCTACTTCCTGCCATCTTGTTTCTCAGACCGTCAAGTTCTTAATCTGACAGAAAGTAAACCCTCCAACTAGTGTTACTGCCTAAATAACACAACAGAATTTTCAAGTTTATAAAACATTTCTTCTGCTTCCTGGACTCAGTGAAGGGTGCAGGTGATTGGATCGCCTAGATCGCCTTCCTGCCACAAGATGGGGCTGAAGAACAAGAATGTTTTTACACCAGGAGAAGCATTGTCGAGCTCTGAATTTGCTGAAAACTTACTTCGAAGGAGAAATGGAGAATGGGCCGTGTCATTTTCTCTTGTAAAAAGTACAGTATTCAGAAAAGTTTACACACCTGCAATATACGCTGTGATCTGACATGGGGGAAAGGAGTTCCCAGAACTCTGGAATCTTCAAAGTTATTCAGAACTGGAAAACTGCTTTTATGCATCAAATGTCAAACTGCAATCCAATTCCAAAAGTTAATGCAATGGAGAGGGATACTTTGGAATGACTCCAGTTTCTTCACTTTGCACCAATAAAAGCAAAGACATTTTATGTTAACTTTCCTGAATCCGAACTGAGGGAAGATGAGTAAATGACTACATGAAGTTTTTGCATACAAGGAAGGGCCTAAGCAAACAGTTGATGCTGGTGAAAAGTATAATTGATTTGCTCTTGAAATTTTTTTGGGTTTGCTTTGGTTTTGGTGCCAGTTTGCAGTGTCATAAACCAACACTGCCAGAACTCCAGGAGATTTGCAGAGACATTTTGTGGAACTTGGCTTCCAGTCAGGATTAGACATAATTCAGTCCTGGGCAAACACAAACACTGATTCAGTCTTATTAGCAGTGTTTACAAAAATAGTGTTATTAAAGTGTAAATAAAAGCAAAACAGTATTGAGAAAGGGCTCTGCATTATCATCATGATTCTATTTTCAAAAAGTCTAACTACCCATAGGTAAGCTGAGGCAAATAAAATAGAGAAAATAGAGAAGACAAGCCAGAGTTTGCATTCACTCATACTAGAAACCCAGAGCTGGTGGTACAGTGGATAGAAAGCTCAGTGAAGAAGTCTTCCAATCTGGCCCCAGACTGTGTGACCTTAGGCAGATCACTTACATGTTCTATGCCTCTGAAAAATGGGGTTAACAACAGTACTCACCTCCCAGGGTCTTTGTGAAGTGCTAATGAGATAATATTTGTAAAGCACTTAGCACAGTAACTGGCAATAGTAGGTGTCACATAAAAGCCAACTATTATTATTACTATTACTACTATACATCTTCCATGTGAATTTGCTATGCTAGATATTAAGGAATATATAAGGCTGAATATAGTAAGATGAAATTTAATAGGGATAAATGTAAAGTCTTTCACTTAGTAAACAAAAATCTGAAGTCAATCACCATATTATAAGAAGGCACTTTAGCAGAAAAAAATCTGAGGATTTGAATGGATTGTAAACTCAATCTGAATCAATAGTCTGATATGGAAACCAGGGGAGTCAAGGCAACTTTAGCTTCATTAAGAAAGGTAGAGTATCTTGGATTAGGGGGGCTATGGTTTTATTGTACTCTAACTTGGACATACCACAACTCAATTCTGAGTGTCTGATTTAGAGAAGATACTGACACCATAGAAAGAAACAACCAGAATGATTTAAAGGCTTCTAGTACATGCAAGAGATAATTAGTTTAAAGAAGTGGGTATGTTTAGCCTGGAGAATAAAAGATAAGGCAGGCACATAATAGCTAGAAGAACTTAGAAGATGGAGGACATTATTCTACTTGTTCCTAGAGGAAAGGAGTGGGAAAAATCAGTGATATCTGCAAAGGAGCATTTTAAGACTTGACGTTAATGGGGAACTAAACTTCTAACATTAAGGGCTATCGAAAAAGAATGGACTGTTTTGAGAAGTACTAGACTTTCCTTCTCTGAAAGTACTCAAGCAAACTCTGGATGACCATATTGGTGATAATATGTAGAGGGGGTATTCATTCAGGTCAGGATTGGACTAGATGGCCTCAACTCAAACTGAAGAAAGAGAAGGCTCCCTCTGAAGAAGGAAAAGCATGGAGAGGAAAGGATCCAAAGAGATCTGAAGGAGAAGATAGTTGGCAAGTCTAGGTAAGTATGAAAGTAAAATGCATTGGTTACCCCAAAGAAGGGGTTAATGAGAGAAGGGAAAGAAAATTGGGTGTGGCTGTCAAATTTAAAGGTGATAAAACTGGTGTAAAGCTATAAAGTGGTTTCAAAAGAGTATAAAGGTGTTAAGAAAATGATAAGAATACTTATAAACAAACTGTATAAAAGATAAAGCTGAGGATCTTAGGCAGGAACCCATACAATGCATATGTGTGACATCTTTGCATACCTTAAGGGCTATAATTTTAAACTGTTGATATTGGGTTTTCTACCTTATTTCCTGTTTCTTTCAAAGACTTTAGCATCTTTCCATTTTCCCAATTCCAGAGTTGTTCCACTTTTCATCTCACCCTCTATATCCAGTTGGTTGTCAAATCTTGCCAATTCTATCTCCAGAACATTTCCTTAGATGCCTTCCAGTTCCCTCCCTCCACCCAAAGTGCTACCATCCTAGCTCAAGCTCACATCACCTCTCCCCTAGACTATTCCTATAGTCTCCTACCCAGTCTCACTGCCTTAAGTCTCTTTCCTCTATAATCCAACCCCCCACTTAGCTGCCAAATTGATAATCCTTGGGTATAAATTTTGCCAAATCATTCTCCTGCTCAAGAAACTCCAGTGGCTCCCAATTGCCTCTAGAATAAAACACACTTCTCTGTTTTTCTCTTAAACCTCTTCATGATATAACTCTAGCTGACCTTTTGAGATTTATTGTGTGATACTTCTCCACATTTCAGCAAAACAAATCTACTTTATACTCATACACATTCCATCTCCTATCCCTATGCCTTTGAATAGCTTATTCTCTATCCCTAAACTACATGGAGCCCTTATTTCTTCTTAGCTGCTTTAGCTTCCTTTAAGTTCAGTGCAATCTCTGCTGAATATTCTAGCAGCTAGTTGGGTCCCTGACCTGAAAGTATGCTGATTTACTTCTCTGAGTACTTGTACCCCAGAATGCAGGAGGTAAGGATGCCTAAAAACCTGTCTATGACTATGCCATTCTAAAAAAACACCCAAACCAAACCCTTATTACACCTACCATCTCCATAGCTTCTCATCCTATATCTGTTCTTCCTTTCTAAGCCAAACTAATTTTTAAAAGCTATTCTCCACTACCTCTCCTCTCATTTTCTTCTAAACCATCAGAATTGTGGTATTTGTTCTTGTCATTCAACCAAAACAGTCTTGTTCAAAGTCTCTAATGATCAGCTAAGTGCCTCATCTAATGATTATCTTCAATCCTCATCCTTCTTGACCTCTATGAAGCATTAGGCATGCTTAACTTTTCTCTCCTCCTTGATACTCTTTCCTTTACTTTCTGGGCTTTATTTCATTCATCTACTCCCTGTAGACTTATGATCCTGAAGTTTCCCTCCATTGTGCCATCAACTCCCTTCTCCCATTGTTGAGTTCCTCATAGAATCTCTGTTTTGGAGGTGGGGTCCCAGGCTTCATTTCCCTCACAGCTCTGCTTTTGACTTTCTGGGCATTGGATACCATGTCCATCATCACCCCTTCAATCACAGTATCTTTCCCCACCTCTCCAATATTCAGCTCTCTTTGAGGTTGTGTGTTGTCTTCTTCTATTAGAAGGAGGCAGCTAGGTAGTTAAAGAGAAAAAGAAGAGAGTTGGAAAGTCTAGGTAAGTATGAAAGTAAAACAGGTTGGTACCCCAAAAGAAGAGGTTAATGAGACAGAGTGATGAACCCGAAGTCAGGAAGACCCAAGTTCAAAATCAGCCTCAGATACTTCTTAGCTGGGGGATCCCAGGCAAGTCACTTAACTTCTTGCCAAGAAAACCCCATGGGTAGCTGTGGTCCATAGGGTCATTCAGAGTCAGACATAAGTGAACAACATCTCCCATTAAAATGTAAGCTCCTCAAGGGCAGAGATTATTTTTCTTTTTGTTTATATTTCTATCCCCAACACTTAGCACAAGATCTGGCAAGTAGTAAATGTCTAATAAATGCTGATTGCCTCTGACTTTCTGTCCCTTTGGCTATCCTCCCACTGGTCTGACCATTCCTTTTGAGCCTCTTTTGCTGGCTTATTATGAATATCACACCCTCGAACTGTGAATGTATCTCAAAGCTCTGCCCTGAACCCTCTTTTCTTCTCTCTCTACACTCAGTGACCTCATCAGTTCCCATCATGTCTACTGAGATGATCTGAAGATATATAGTTCCTTCTCCATCCTCTTTCCTGAGTTTCAGTCTTACATCACTGATTGCCTATTGGACATGACAAACTGGATATCCTAGAAACACTTCAAACTCCAAAAGAAAACTTGCTATATTTCCCCCCCAAACCATCCTCTCTCCCAAACTTTCCTGTTTTTGGTAGCAGGCACTTGTCATCCATCATTCCAATGACCCAAATTCTTAACCTCAGGGTCAGCCTAGACTCTTTTATTTACCCTATATTTTCATTAAATTTTGAAAACCTGCTGTTTCAACCTCTACACATTTCTTGCACTTGTCCCTTCCTTTCTACTATACAGTCAGCACCCTAGTTCAGGTTCTCATTACCTTTCTTGGACTAAAATAATAGCTTCCTAATTAAGCCTACATGTCCGTGGTATATATGGGCATTGAAGGAGGACTAGCACCTCTGATGTGAAGGCTTGCCAAGTCCTTTTCTGGACTCTTCATCCCTTTTGGTGTCCACTTGGAACTCCATTCTCTCACTTGTGGCTCCATGAAACTACAGCATGCATAGCAGCCACACTCAATAAACCATCTCCTTAGATGGGTTAACTGAGATTGAGGGCAACTGTTGGACCACAAACCTTAGGTGGAGTGTCTATCTCAAGCACCTGAGATAGTGGAGGGAAGTGAAGACTTCCCTTGGTGGGATGGGCAGATAAGAACAATTGGTTCCAATGGCCATGAAGGTGGCAGAAGCAGGCTTTGTGGAGTTCTTAGAGCTTGGTCTGACATGGTCACCCATTGCATCTAGGGCCATCACCAATAATGCATAACTGGAAGAGAGAATGAGGCTGATAACTGTGCAACTCTTCTTCACTTAAATCCTACTCGTGCACAAGTCAAAGCATCACCCTGGGATGTCACTGGTCCCCTTTGAAAATGGACAAATGACAACAACAACAACCTTTCCCTTCTCTAATCCATCCTGCAAACAACTGTCAAACTGATTTTCCTAAAGCTCAGACATGATCATGTTGCATCTCTTTCCAGACTCTAATGATTTCCTCTTGCCTTTAAGATCAAATATAAATGCCACTGATTAGGGCTTAAAGCCTTTCATAGCCTCATCCCTTCCAGTCCTTACTGCTTTCTTATATTTTGTTTCTTTCCACACTTTGATCCAGTTAAACTGTATTCTTGCTGTTCCTTTTTGTTGTCTGTTTCCCTTTACCTCATTTCCCTTACTGGACCCCTTGACCCCACCAAGGCTGGAATACATTCTGGGATCACCTATGCCTCTCAGAATTCCTGATTTTCTTCAAGTATCAACTCTAGTTCCACTTTCTGAATGAAGCTTTTCCTGGTTCCTCTAGCTGCTTGTGCTGCCCTTTCCTAATAAATTTCTGAGTTTCTGTTTTCTCTGTGGCTTGTATAGGTAATATATGTGCACAATATCTTCCTTGTTAGAATGTAAACTCTATGAAGATGGGAGACTATTTTACTTTTGTGGTCGTATCTCAAACACCTAGAACAGTGCCTACAAAACAGTAGGTGCTTAATAAAAGCCTGTTGATTATTTAAAGGGAACCCCACTATGGAAGCTGTTTCTGAAATCTGGATGTAGATTTTGGGACTGTAACCTAAAATATAAGGATGATAAGTTCCTGGTTAAGAGTGGATGACACCTTTGGAAAGCTAAGAATATTTACCTAGTGTCTTGCAAATCTAATTTTAAACTAAAAAGGGGAAGGAGAAAATTCTCCATGCATTATCTACCAAAGTACTACAGAAGTAGCAAAAATATAGGAAGAATAAAGTTGAGATACCCTGAAGTTCAGCAGATTGTTTCATACTTTTTTTTATCATTTTTTCTAGTATTATTTTATTTGTGGTTTTTCCCCAATTACTTGTAGGAACAATTTTTGCCATTTATTTCCTGACATTTTGTGATCCCAATGCTCTCCTTCCCTTGCTCCTTTTCTTCCTCCTTCCCTAAAACTGCAAGTAATCTGATATAACACATATGCTATCATACAATCCATATTTCCATATTTGTCATGTTATGAAAAAAGGCACATTATGCAAAAAAGAAAAAACTCATAAAGATGTTATGCTTCAATCTGCATTCCCTTCTATGGTAGGGGATAACATTTTTCATCATGAGACCCTTGGAGTTGTCTCAGATCCTTGCATTACTGATAACAGTGACATCATTTACAGCTGATCATCCTACAAATATTGCTATTGCTATGTATAGTGTTTTGGTTCTTCTCACTTTGCTTTGCATCAGTTCATGTAAGTCTTTCCAGGTTTTTCTGAAATCACCCTGTTCATCATTTCTTATGGCACAATAGTATTCCATTATAATTAGATATTACCATAATATGTTCACCCATTCTCCAATTGAGGGATGTCTTCTCTGTTTCCAATCCTTTGCCACCACAAAAAGTTGCTATGAATTTTGTACAAATAAGTTATTTCCCTCTTTCTTTGATCTCTTTGGGATTTAGACCTAGTAGCAGTATTGCTAGATCAGGAGGTTTGAAGTTTTATGGCCCTTTGGGCATGGTTCCAAACTGTTATCAAGAATCATTGTATCAATTCACAACTCCTCCAACAATGCATTCATGTCCCAAGGTTTCCATATCCCCTCCAAGAAATATCAGTTTCCTTTTTTGTAATATTAGCCAATTTGATAGGAGTGAAAGGGGTACCTGAGAGTTGTTTTAATTTGCATTTTTCTAATCAAGAATAATTTGGAGCATTTTTATACGACTATAGTTTTAATTTGTCATCTGAGAGCTGCCTGTTCATGTTATTTGGCCATTTGATTTAGTTTTCTAAATAGTTGATAATTGAGGCCTTTGCCAGTGACACTTGCTATAAAAAATTTCCCCCAGTTTTTTGTTTCCCTTTAATCTTGATTGCATTAATTTTGTTTGTGCAACCCTTTTTTATTTAATGTCATCAAAATTATCTATTTTATATCTCATAATTTTCTATTTCTTGTTTGATTAGAAATCCTTCCTTTATCCATAAGTCTGACAGGTAAACTATTTTGTGCTCTCCTACTTTGTTTATGGCATATCATTCTTTATTTCTAAATCATATATCTATTTTCACCTTTTCTTGGTATATATTATGAGATGTTGGTCTGTGCCTAGCTTTGGACATACTGTTTTTCCAGTTTTCCCAAATAGTGACTTGGAAATTGGGGTTTATCAAACACTAGGTTACATTTACAACTATGTGTTGAGTATCTAATCTATCCATTAATCTATTTCTTTATTTTTTAACTAGTCTTAGATTATTTTGCTGATTACCACTGGTATGGCTAGGCCACCTTCTTTCATATTTTTCCCATTAATTTCCTTGATATTCTAGCCCTCTTATTCTTCCAGAAGAATTTTATTATTTTTTTCTAGCTCTATGAAATAATTTTTGGGTAGTTTGATTTCTATGGCACTGAATAGGCAAATTCAATTTAGGCAGAATTGTCTTATTGCCATAGTTTAACCATGAGAAATTAATGTTTTTCCAGTTGTTCAGATCTTACTTTGTGTGAACTGTGTTTTGTAATTGTGTTCAGTAAACCCCCAGGTATTTTATATTGACTATAATAATTCTAAATGAGAGTTCTCTTTCTATCTCTTGCTTTTGGACTGTTGGTTCTATATAGGAATGCTGATGATTTATGTGGTTTTATTTTAGAACCTGCAAACTTTGCTAAAGTTGTTAATTATTTCAATTAGTTTTTTGGTTGATTCTCTGGAATTCTCTAAGTATGCCATTTCATCACCTGCAAAGAGTGATAGCATTGTTTAATCATTGTCTGTTCAAATTCCTTCAATTTATTTTTCTTCTCTTATTGCTATATGTAGCATTTCTACTACAATATTAAATAATAGTGGTGATAACTGGCATCTTTGCTTCACCCCTGATCTTATTGGGAAGACCTCTAGCTTATCCCTGTTTCAGATAATGCTTGCTGATATTTTTAAATGGATGCTAGTTATCATTTTAAGGAATGCTCCATTTATTCCAATGTTTTCTAGTTTTTTAATGGGAACAGGTGTTGTATTTTGTCAAAAGCTTTTTCTGCATCTATTGAGATATTCATATGATTTCTATTGCTTTTGTATTGATATGGTTGATTATGCTGATACTGAATATAATACTGAATACTGATCCAACCCTGCATTTCTCCTATAAAACCCACCTGGTCATGGTGTATGTTCCTTATGATATATTGCCTTAATCTTGCTAGTAAATTTTATTGAAAACTTTTGCATCAGTATTCATTTGTGATAATTGGTCTATAGTTTCTTCTTTTTTTTCTCTTCCTGATTTAGGCATCAACACCACATTTGTATCATAAAAAGAATTTACTAGAATTCCTTCTTCAGTAATTTTCCCAAATAAATTATGTAGCATTAGAATTTATTGTTCTTAAAAATGCTTGGTAGAATTCACTTGTGAATCCATCTGGCCCTGGGACTTGATGGCTTGTTCAATTTCCTTTTCTGAGATGAGGTTGTTTATGTAGTCTATTTCCTCTTCTGTAAATCTGGACAATTTATATTTTTATAAATATTCATCTATTTCACTTAGACTTATTGGCCTATAATTGGGCAAAATAGCTCTTAATAGTTGCTTTAATTTCTTATTCATTGATTGTGAATTCATCCTTTTCTAGTAATTTGGTCCTCCTCTCCCTCTCTTCCTCCCCCCCCCATACTCTCTCTCTCTCTCTCTCTCTCTCTCTCTCTCTCTCTCTCTCTCTCTCTCTCTCTCTCTGTCTCTCTCTCCCCTCCCCCTCCTCTCTGTAGTTTTTCCATTTTATGTTTTTCATAAAACTAGCTTCTTGTTAGCTTAATGGTACTCTTACTTTCAGTGTTATTAATTTATCCTTTGGTTTTCAGGATTTCGAATTTGGTGTTTAATTGAAGATTTTTAATTCATTCTTTTTCTAGGATTTTTAGTTGCATGACCAAATTGCTGGTATGTTCTCTATTTTATAGATGTAAGTAAGCATTTAGAGAAATAAAATTTCTCTTTGGTACTGCCTTGGCTTCATCCCATAAATTCTGGTATATTGACTCCTTGTTGGTATTCTCTTTAATAAAATTTATTGTTTCTAGTGATTTGTTCTTTGATCTATACATTCTTTAGGCTCAGATTACTCCTTCTAATTAATATCTAGTCTTTCTTTCTATAGCCCTTTTCTAAATGTAATTTTATTACATTGTGATATGAGGAGGAGGCATTTAATTTTTCTGCTTTTCTGCATTTGGTTGTGAGGCATTTGTGCTCTATTCCATGGTCAGTTCTTGTGAAGGTCCCATGTACTACTGAGAAAAAGGGTATTTTTTTTTCTATTCTCATTCAGCTCTCTCCAGAGGTCTTCTATATCTAACTTTTCTAAAATTCTATTTATCTCCTTAACTTCTTTCTCATTTATTTTTCATCAGATTTATTTAGTTCTGAAAGGGGAGGGTTAAAGTCCCCCACTAGTAAGTTTTACTGTCTATTTCTTCCTGTAATTCAAGTGACTTCTCCTTTAGGAATTTGGATGCTAATCCATTTGGTTCATATATTTTAGTACTAATGCTACTTTGTTGTCTGTGATACCTTTTATCAAGATGTAATACTTCTTTATCTTTTTTGATTAGATCAATTTTTACTTTCACTTTATCTGAAATCATGATTGCTACCCCTGCTTTTGATATTTCAGCTTTAAGAGTTAAATTAAAATCAAATACTTCAAGTATTATTTTTATAAAGTTTATTATCTGACAAAACAGACCCTTGTGACTAGGTTTTCTACCTGCTCAAAATGCCCGCTCCACCAGAGCTGCCAACAGGAAAGAAAAAAGAACTAGACAGGGAGCTTCACTCACTTTATATCCTCTCTACATTTGCACATAATGACAGGAAGTGAGTGGGGTTCTGGGAATTGTAGTTTTTGCTGGGGATCGTAGTTTTGCTGGGAATCATAATTTTTAGGGTAACATATTCTAATTTCACAATCCCCCCTGAGATCCTTTGGAAGACTAGTCTCCCCAATGGATCTTGTAAACATAATCAACTTATAAATTACAATAATTTGTGGATAAAAGGAAAAGTGAACAAAACCAATGACTGTTAGGCACATTGACAAAAAACAATTTGGGGGCGGTCCCCTTTGGCATAAGAGTATACATACAAAATAAATGTGCTACAACCCTCCACAATTCAATTTCACTATAACCCAAAGTTCATTCTGGATCTTTTGGTGCAGTGTGATGTTTCTACAGGCATTTCCATGGCACCTTCTCCAAGCAGTTCACTTCCTGGATTCTGGGAGGTAGCAAGTTTGTTATCCTAACATTGCTCTCAAACAAGAAAAACTTTTATAAAACTAGAATTTTATGACAATTATATAATCCCCCCCTGAGGATGGTGTTAACAAACACATGGATCCACTCAGGTAGCTACTGAAGCTCATGGCTTTCAATCTTGGCTGAAAAGCCATGGCAGGAGAAATGTGGTTTCTTTTCAAACTAATCTACTCAGAGAGAATTAAGGGTTATGAACCCCACTTCTGGTCGCCATAAATGTTAGAGTTAAATTAATGTCCAATACTTCAAGTATTATTTTTATAAAGTTTATTATCTGACAAAATAGAACCACATGACTAAGTTTTCTACCTGTGCAAAATGCATGATCCACCAAAGCTGGCAACAGGAAGGAAAAGAAGGCTAAACATGGAACTCCACCCAAATTATATCCTGTCTACATCAGCGCATAACGACAGGAAGTGAATGGAGTTCTGGGAATCATAGTTTTTGTTGGGGATCGTAGTTTTGCTGGGAATCATAGTTTTTAGGATTATAGATTCTAATTTCACACAGCTGAATCATAATAGATTCTGCTTGAACTCCTTACCTATTTACTATGTATATGTCTCCCTGCTTTAAATGGTTTTATTGAAAACAATATATTGTGTATTTCTGTTTTTTAAATCTACTCTGCTATCCTTTTCTGTTTTATGGATGAGTTCATCCACTCACAATCATAGTTATGATTACTAATTGTATGTTTCACTTCATCTTATTTTTCCCCTATTTATCTTTCTCTCTTTCCTTCCAGCCTTTCCATGTCCACAAATGTTTTACTTCTGATACCACCTCCCTGTTTATCCTCCCTTTTGTCCATTTCCCTTTCATTTATTCCTTCTTCCCTCCTATTTCCCTATAAAGTAAGATAGATTTCTATAGCTTAGTGTGGGTACTACTTCCACTTTGAAACAATTCTGATGAGAGTAAGGTTCAAGCATTGCTTGCCACCCTTCCCATTTCACCTCCACTGTATTGACTCTTACATATGTCCTCATGTGAGACACATTACTCCCATCTATCTCTTCTTTCTTTCTCTCAATCTGTTTCTCTCTCATCCTTTTTGTTTTCTTATATCATTCTATCATATTTAATTTAGTCCTTGCCCTCTGTCTATGTATATTCCTTCTCACTGCCCTAAAAGTGCTAAAGTTCTCAAGTATCTGAAGTATCTTAAGTATCCTAAGTACTTAATTATATCTTTAATATATAAATTATCACTTTCTTATTTGGGAATGTAATGAGTTTAACCTTACTAAATCCTTCCTTAGAATGATATGTCAAGTTAAAAAGTAATTGGTTAATTTATCTCTAATTCAATACCACAATATAGTTGGAGGCTGTTCATTTGTGTGTGTGTGTGTTTGATCATCAAATTTTTGTTCAGTTCTAGTTTTTTCATAAGGAATGCCTGGAAATCCTATATTTCATTAAATGTCAATTTACCCCTCTCAAGGATCATGCTCAGTTTTGCGGGGTAGATGATTCTTAGTTGTAGTTCTAGATCCATTACCTTCTAGAATACAATATTCCAAGATCATATTCTGGTTCTTTGTGGAAGCTGCTAGCTCCTGTGTAATCCTGACCGTGGCTCCATGATATTCAAATTATATCTTTCTGACTGCAGTATTTTCTCCTTGACCTGGGAATACTGGAATTTGACTATTCCTGGGAGTTTTTATTTTGGGATCTCTTTCAGGAGGTAATTGGTTATTCTTTCAATTTTTATTCTCCCCTCTTGTTCAAGAATATCAGACAATTTGACATGATTTCTTATACCATGGTATATAGGCTCTTTTTTTTGATCATTGATTTCAAGTAATCGATCATTTTTAGTTGACCTCTCCTTGATCTATTTTCCAGGTTGTTTCTTTTTCTACTGATTTCAGATTTTCTTCATTTTTTCATTCTTTTGATTTTGTTTTATTGCTTCTTGATGTCTTATGTAGTCATTAGCTTCCATTTTCCCAATTCTAATTTTTAGAGAGTAATTTTCTTCCTTGAGATTTTATATTCCCTTTTTCACTTGGCTAATTCTACTTTTTAAGACTTTGTTTTCTTCATTGGATTTTTATATATCTTTTACCAAGCTGTTGACTCTTTCTCTCATCTCCTTTCTCAGTCTTTCTACTCTTATTATTTGATTTTCAATCTCCTTTTTGAGCTCTTGCAGGCCTATATGTTGCTCTTCTTGTTGCCAGTTTCCCTGTGTGCTGTGATGACAAGAGTGAGGATAGCGTTTGCCTCATTTTAAGAGATTTATAAAAACAACAACAACTAAAACAATGTAGTTGAGAAGGAAGCTAATTGATCCTTGCTAGTATTGGTTGTTGAAGAATCAGGCGTTATTACCCTCTGACCCCATTGCCTGTAGTCTATAAATAAATTTTTTTCCTTCCCAAAGAGATCTAAGTCTTGTGGTATCTATTTAAGATAAAAACACAGATTTAAAGTAAAGCAGCTATAGACTGTACCACTTACCAAATCTATGATGCCCAAGATTAAAATATCTTTGCATGGCCATCTGTGGCCTCTGAATGTTGCTTTCCCCATTCAGAATGTAAGTTTCCCAAGGTTAAGGACTATCTGCTTTGCATTTGTATCCCCATTCCTCAGCACAATCCTTGATCTTTTAACACTTTCTTAGATTATGAGAAGCCACTTTTTTGGGTCTAGATCTGTGATGTCATTAGTGTAGAGGATTCCTCAATGAGGAAATTCTAATGTACACAGGCAAGTTTCCTGCAATTTATAGGCTTCCAGAATCTGCTAGGAGACTGGGGGGTGAAAATGATTTACCCAGGATCACAGTTAGTTATGTGTCAGAAGCCAGACTTGGAACTCTAAATGAAACTAAATAGACAACTCTTGGGCTTCTTAAAGAATACTATTTTGGGGAGCTTCTAGTTTTCCACCAAATTTCCCCAAAAATATGGATGGCCCAAACTAAACCCACAATAATTATTCCCAATAATTTTATCAAAATACATTAATATTGAATTTTGAGTTAACACTGAAAACACAAAGGTATCTCACTTTAATTGTACAGGCTTATCTAAGCACCAGCCAGCCTATGCTGATTTTCAAAGTTGCCTTGTTTGCCTTAGAATGATATGTCAAGTTAAAAAGTAACTGGTTAATTTATCTACAAGTCAGTACCACAATAGTGTGACATGGAGAGTTGGTAAAAAATAAATAGCCACTCTGAACCTTCCAGAACATTTTCTTTCTTCCTTTTAAAAAAAAAAAACTTTGACCTTCCATGTTAGTATCAGTATTGTATATTGGTTCCAAGGCAGAAGAGTGATAAGGGCTAGACAAATGGAGTTAATTGACTTGCCTAGGGTCACACAGCTGGAAGTGTTTGTAGCCAGATTTGAACCCAGGATCTCCCACCTCTACCCTGGCTCTCCATCCAATGAGCCACTTAGCTGCCCCCTTACATTTTTCTTATGCAGTAAGAATATGGAGCTTTAACTATGGAGAACTGATGATGGTGTCTCCAATTATATCCATCCACCAGCAAGGCTCAAAAGTTGTTTGGACCAGAGAGTGAGCCCTGAGTCACCCTCATGACAAATCTCAAAAAACCTGGCCAAGCTTGGAGAGTTTGATTCTCTCTCAGGAGAACGAAGTGTTCTTTCAGCAGCCCAGTTGAAAAACACATCCTCCAGGGTGAGTGCTCCCCATGATCCACATTTCAGGACTTGTCATGGATACTACAATGAGCGCCTCCCTCACACATTACCCACTGTCAAAAGCATCCGTGGTGAACACGAGAAAATGTAGGAATACAGTGATTCTCCCTGGCAGAATATTTGGGGGTCTGCTGTCCTGGATCCTTAAAAAGCCTACTGTGGGTCATCCCTCCAAGAACTCTGTCTGCTGGCTCACAGATCCGAGCTTGTGACTTCCCATCAGGATCTGAAGAGACATCTGGAAATTCACAGCCCAGGAATGGCTTCATCTTATTCAGATGAGTACATCGGGCTTTGGCCCGGCTCCCTAGACCATCCTGAGAGTCAGTGGCCGTATTTTCTTGGCTCAGTTGTGACGGAGGAGGAAAACCTCAACCTGCCTGAAGGTTTCCTCCACACTCTTTTCAAGCTTTGACTTTATTTAGTGGAAGAAGACTGAATGTCAAAGTGACATCATGGCTTCCTTTCTGGCAGGAATTCTAAAGCTATCTTAAGACTGAGTAAGAGAAGCCCCAGGGAGAGTTTCAATGTCCCATTAGGAAACGTAGCAGTAGTCTCCCAAGAGAATGAAGAGCATCATTCTTGTGAGGCTACTGACTGCAAGGCAATGCTGGTCTCAGTTTCCCTCTCTGTAAAACACTATATACTCTGTTTTATGAGTGTTTTGCACACAAGTGCGCCTTACCTATAACACTTTGGATGGTTCCTTTGAGTTTATGTTCTAATTTGCTTTAAAACGATTTTTGTCCATGTCTCATCTCCCTTCCTTGAGGGTAGGAACTGTGCCTCATTGAATTTTTATATCTCTTCCAGCTTCACAGATCTCGATCAAATCAAATCAGTCTTTGCATGTTATACATTATAGATGTTTAATAAACATGTATTGAATTATTAAATTGGATATGAGCAAATGTGCTCAAGTATAGGAATGGCTTCTTTAGAATTTATCTTACTGTGCTTTGGAAAATATCCAATTTTTTATAACTTGTTTCCATTTATAAGAGGGAACTAATACTACTATTAGGAAACATCCCATTTGATTTGATCAACATTAAAAATGTCCCCATGGAAATCATGAAACTGTCCCTATACTCAAGGAACTTCCCTTGGGGCGGGGGCAGAATGTAGACAGGGAAATTTAAAGTACAGGGTATCCCAAAAGTCTTAGCCCAGTTTTAAGCTTTAATAACTCCAGAAACAGAAGTATAAATGCTTCAAACTTACAAACTCATCATTGGCAAGTTTAATTAAAATTCTTTCCCACTGATTTTGTGAATTTGGAGCAACCATTTTTTATATCAATTTTAACAAGACAGAGTACTCTGCCATTTTGAATTCCCTCTGTGACAGTTTCCAGATGGTACTTCTCAGACTGGTAGAAAAAGAAGGTCTTGTTGTTCACCTTAATCATGTGATCTATTTCCATTAGATTCTTTTCTTGTGGGATCATGTTAAAACTGTCATTGATGCATCAGAACCTCATTCTTTGGATGATTTCAAGACTAGGATTGCAAGTGCAATTCTTTCAGTCACTGAGCTGCAAATTTTTACAAAGTTCAAAAATCAACCAGAGTAATGTATATAGCACAAAATGGTGGTCATTATTATTTTAATAAGAAACATCAATATTAAAAATGTTAATTAACCTTTCAAATGCTTTTTTTGGGTGAATTTGTGATATTTATACTTCTGAAGTTATTTTTATTTCTTTATTTTTAAACCTTTTCCTTTTGTCTTTTAATTCATATTAATTATTGGTTTCAAGGAAGAAGGAGTGGTAAGGGCTAGGCAACTGGCATTAAGTGACTTGCCCAGGATCACACAGCTAGGAAGTGTATGAAGCCGAATTTGAACCCAGGATCTCCCATCTCCAGACCTGACTATCTACTGAGCTACCTAGCTTTTCTTACTTTTGAAATTATTAAAGCTAAATATTGCACTAAGACTTTTCAGACACTTTGTCTACATGATAGGGATACAAGATAGGTCAATACAAAATCATTTTGGGAGGAAGAGACCATTAACAACTGGGACCATATTGAAAAAAAAAAAAAGAAATGACCTTTGAGCTCAGGCATTCCAAGCATGAAGGACAACTTGGGGAAAACTTTGTGTAGAGATGGAAGATAGCATGTTTGACATGAGAGAAGAGCTAGTTGGCAGGCCAGTTTGGATGAAAGTATGAAGGACAAAAGTATGAAATGAGTTTGGAAGAGCAAGCTAGAGTCAGTTTGTGGAGAGTTTGTATTTTATTTTAGAGGCAAAAGGAAACTACCATATATTTTCAAGATGGTCACAGGTGGATCTTGGGACTATTTGTTTGGAAAGTGTGTGGAGGGTGGATTGTAGAGGGAAGATACTACAAGTGAAGAGAACAATTAGTAGGTTATTTTTTTTTCTTTCAACCCTTACCTTCCATTTTGGAGTCAATATTGTGTATTGGCTCCAAGGCAGAAGAGTGGTAAGGGCTAGGCAATGGGGGGTCAAGTGACTTGCCCAGGGTCACACAGCTGGGAAGTGTCTGAGGCCAGATTTGAACCTAGGGCCTCCTGTCTCTAGGCCTGACTCTCAATCCACTGAGCCACGTAGCTGCCCCCTTAGTAGGTTGTCTTAAGAGTCTAGGTGAGAGGTGAGAGAGGACTTGAACTAGGGCAGTGATAGTGAACCTTTTTGAGATGGAATGCCCAAAATGGCAACTCTCATGCCATGTGGAGCTGCCCCCTTACCCCAGACAGAGGAGGGAGGAAGTGCTCCCATTGGACTGCTGGGCAGAGGGGCAGGTAATGGGAGAGATGTCCTCAGCCCCCTCTGGCACACGTGCCATAGGTTTGCCAACATGGAACTATTGTATTGGTTCTGTAATTGGAGAGACAGATGCATTCAATAATTCAAGAAAATAGAAAATGAGATTTGACACTGACTAGATATGACTTAAATAAGGGAGATAGAAGAACAAAAGATGACTCCAAGTTTTCAAACCTGGGATCCTTCAACTGAAATAGAGAAATTGGGAGTAGCAGTAGGTTTGGGAGCAATTTTAATGAATTCCATTTTGAATAATACATTTATGTAGGGCTTTATAAAAATCCTTCCACATTTGTCTTTTTATCTTCATAACACCTTGTGAGGAGGCAAGGCATGCATAATCAAGCAGGTAGGTGGTATATACAAATGCTAGTTATTATTCATTTAATGAATAATGGTAATTGGGAAGCATTTATTAAAACAAATAAAAAACCATTTAATAAAATAAATAAAATGTAATACAAAATGGACAACTAATATTTCTAAACAAGTATTGTTGTAGTAAGTAAACGTTCATAACATTCCATGGCCCTCTTGCCTCTCTTTCCAAAATCCTTAATTTATAATATACAGCCAAGAAAGATCCATTTCTTTTTGAGGTTGTCAGCATTGTTATAGGAGGACCCATGGAACAAGACCAAGTTCCTCAACTAACTCAAATAGATTTTGCAATTGCACCTAATTTATTATTATTATTATTGAGATTATATCACACAGAAAGTGTATGAGGTGGAATTGGAACTCAAGTCTTCCTTAATCCAAATTCAGTGCTTTGCCTTGCTTCTCCTAGGCATCCTGCTGATCAATCTCAATCTCCTTTTCTGGATGTCATCCAAATCCTGCCCATAAATTATGGGCATCCCCTGAGGCTCCATACTAGCTTCTCTTCTCTTCTGTCACTCCTCTCTAGCTTAAATTGGCCAGTTCCAGCAGATCTAAGCATCATTTCTATGCTTAGAAATCTATTTATCTAGACTTAATCATCATTGTGAGCCACAGTTCAGCATTAGCTAGAAATCCCATCAGCATCTTAAACTCAACAAATTCAAAACAGGTAGGTGGTATTGTGGACAGAGTAATGTTAAAAGTCAGGAAGACCTGGTTCAGATCCTTCTTTGGACATTAATATCTCTGTGGCTCTGCGTAAATCATTTAGACGATGTGAGCCTCAGTTTCCTTATCTGTAAAGGGAGGGTGTTAGACTAGATGACCCCAGGGGGGTTTAGAGCCCTGACCCTGAGATATCTGAAGTGGTCCCACCCCCCAGGGACATGAGGTTTAATTGAGATCATTTGTATAAAAGACTTTGCAAACTCTAAATGCTAGTTATTATTATCACCCCTATTTCATAGAAGAAGAGGCTGAGGGTCAGAGAATTTAAACAACCGGTTTGGAGTTCTGTGGTTAAGGGCAGGGCTGGGACTAGGATTCAAGGGTTTTGACTGAAGCTTTGTGCTCCTTACTTTGCTTGAGGACCAAACAGGAGGAAACCAGCTTAATCTGAAGGACGAGGCATTTCCAGTGCCTAAATAAAGAATTCTTACCAAGCAGGTTGTGAAAGCTTAGCATGACTCTAAAGGAAGGTTCAGGATCTCTCTGGAAGATCAAGGGGGAGAGGGTTGATTTTGCCTGCATCTGATCTAGGTTAGGTGTGCTTCCCAGTGTACATCCAGCTTAGTCTTTTAAAGGAAGAGATTCTCAAAGCTCGATTCTTTGCTTTCAAATAATAGTTTGGACAAAGGATAATCACAGAATCAGGCCACTAGCATTATGAATTAATTGTCAGATATCTTACAGTTGGAGAGTGCTTTGTACTTTTCAAAGTGCTTTCACAGATATTTTGTCATTTGCCTCTCATGATCCTTGTGAGATGGTTATAAGTTTGTTTTTTTAAAAACTCTTACCTTCTGACATGGAATCAATACTGTGTATTGGTTCTAAGGCAGAAGATGGTAAAGGCTAGGCAATGGGGGTTAAGTGACTTGCCCAGGGTCACACAGCTAGGAAGTTTTGAGGTCACATTTGAACCCAGGACTTCCCATCTCTAGGCCTGGCTCTCCATTCATTGAGCCACCAAGCTGCCCTCCAAGATGGCTCTCAGTCTTGAAGGCGGAGGGGTAGAATTAACAACCCCTAATCAAGTAGGCATGATAATTTTGTGAATTTACTCTAAACTTTTAAGGTATTTTTTCTTACAAGAAGTACCAAATTTTATTCACTTTCTAAGATGATGGTTTTGTGTTTTATTCAGTAAATGACCAAGTGAGAGAATTGATTTACATTAAACCTCAAGAAGAGGTGCTACTGTTGAGTAGGGAGAATGGGGCAGAAGGAATAGTTACTTTTTCCATTAAAGGAAGAACCTGCCCCTTACATCTCAGACTCTATTATCTGTCTGTTGTCTGTCTGTCTGTCTGTCTATCTATCTATCTATCTATCTATCTATCTATCTGTCTGTCTGTCTGTCTGTCTGTCTATCTATCTATCTATCTATCTATCTGTCTGTCTATCTATCTATCATCTCTCTATCTACCTATCTATCCATCCATCCATCCATTTATCTATATATATATCTATGTATCTGTGTATCTATCTATCTATCCATCCATCTATCTATCTATCTATCTATCTATCTATCTATCTATCTATCTATCTATCTATCTATCTATCCATCCTATCTGTTTGACTGTCTATCTATCTGTCTGTCTGACCATCTGACTATTTACAGCAAGATGGCAGAGTGGATAGAGTGCTGGACCCAGAATCAGGAAGACTCATCTTCTTGAATTCAAATCTGGCCTCAGATACTTAGCAACTGTGTGCCACTAGGCAAGTCACTTACCTCTATTTACCTCAGTTTCCTTATCTGTCAAATAAGCTGGAGAAAGAAATGGCAAAGCACTCCAGTATCTTTGCCAAGAAAACCCCAAATGGAGTGACAAAGCATCAGACACAACTGAACAACCACAGCATGTAGTAAATTTGAAATAATTTTTTGATAGAAGAACTAGCAAAGGGGAACAGGAAAGGTGTCACGAAAGGAAGGGGAATGGAAGCTGATTCTTAATAGTAGCTACAAATTCTAAGTGGCAGCGTTGAAGAGGGAGAGAATTCCAGGCTTGGAGAAGTCTATACTGTAGTAAAGGATTTTTTTTCTTTGCCTTCAGCTTGCCCTGATTAAATCCTTTCCTACAACACAAAGCCCCAGAGACAGGAGATGGGATGTCGCATAGGAGGAACAGCTTAGGGGGAATCTGGGGAGCCCAGAGGACAAAAACTGTGGAACAAGTTTGTCAGGGCAGATGGAGCCAGATTGTGAAAGGATTTTAAAGTCACCCAGGAGAGCCAGCATTTGATTCTAAAGACAAAAGGAAACTCAGTGGAGCTTTTGGAGCCAGGGAGAGTGACATGATCAAACCTGAGCTCTGACAGCCGCACAGAGGCTGTAGGGGAGATGGGAAATGCTTGACAGGGAGACCATTTGAGAGGGTAATATTTGACATGAAGGCTTGAACTAGGAAAGTGGCTTTGTGAGTAGAGAGAATGGAACAGACGTCAGAGAGAGAATGAATGAGACTTGGCACGTCACGCTTCTGGCTTTTTTTTTTTTTACTTCTCTGACTTAGTCTCTGCCTACTTTGATCTCTTTTCTTTCCCTCCTTTTCCTTAAATATGGACATTCCAGAGGTCCTACAGTTAGCCGTCATTCCTTTCTTCGCATTTTCTTATGCAGTGGTGTTATCTGTTCCAGTGACCCTCGCAATCATATCTACTAGAATGCTTTATGCATGTGCACACATGCATGCATGCCGCACACCGACCTACATATACCTGCAACACATCTACACATAGGTATACCTGTTATATGCACATGCATGCATTTGTGTCTACAAGAATCCATACATTTGCAAACGTTTATATGAAATCCCAGCTATTCTCCTGAGCTTCAGTTTCTGCATTTCTAATAGGTATTCTAGGGGCAATTTGAACTTAAGATGTTGAGGCAATTGGGGCATAGTGGTTAGAGTACTGTGCCTGGAGTCAGGAAAACCTGAGTTCAAATATGACCTCAGATATTTATTAACTGTGATATTGGGAAGTCCCTTAACTTCTATTTGCCTCAGTTTCCTTGATTGTGAAATGGTGATAATAATAGTACCTATCTTGTGGGATTGTTGTGATGATCAAATGAGATACTGTTTGTAAAAAGTGCTATATACAGGCGTATTATTCCCTTCCTTCCTCCTCCCAAACCAGACTCATCAGCTTTTTCTCCAAAACAGAACCCCATCTTCCAGACCCCTGTTGTCTCTCAGCCCTTGATTCAAGGCCCTTTGCATTCTACCCACAATTTCCCCATTTTGCTCTATAGCCTACTGATCCGCATACTTTGCCTTATTGAAAAAAAATGAGTTCATGAATAATTGCTATTCCTGGGTTATTAGCATTAGATTGGGGAGTCACCAGAACCTAGTTTTAGAGCTAGAAGGGACCTTAGTCAGACAATAAGCATTTTAAAGTGCCTACTATGTGCCAGACACTGAGTTAGGAGCTGGAGTTAAAAGAAAGCTCTTTTCGAAGAGCTCACTAAGGGAGACGCTATGGGAACTCCATATTGGATGAATTGGAGATCATCACCAGAGGGAAGGCACTGGGATTAAAGGGGATGGGAAAAGCTTCTTTGTAGAAGATGGGATTTTAGTTGGGACTTCAAGATCAGGGAAGTCAGGAGTCAGAGAGAAAACAGAAAAATACAGGCATAAAAGGCAGGCAGGGCAAATCTTTCAGAGTTGGGAAATGGAAAGGCTTATACTGGGACAACAAGGCAGCCAATGTCATGGAATTGAAGCCAGGAAAGGTAGGAGGGGACCAGGTTAGGAGTAGAAAGAAAGAAAAGGAAGGAAAAAGGATGGAGGGAAAGAGAGAAAGTGAGATGGAGAGAAGGAAAGAGAGAAAGAGAAGGAAAAGAAAGGGAATAAAGAAAGAGAAAAGGAAGGAAGAAGGGCAGAAGGAAAGAGAGAAAGGAAGAAATAGATGAGGGAAAGAAAGAAAAGAAGGAAGAAATAGATGAGAGAAAGAGGGAAGAAGAAAGAAAGGAAGGAGAGAAGGAAAGAGAAATGAAGAAAGAAATAGATGAGAGAAAGAGGGAAGAAGAAAGAAAGGAAGGAGAGAAGGAAAGAGAAATGAAGAAAGAAAGAGAAGAGACAAGGAAGGAAGGAAGAAGGAAAGAGAAAGAAAGAAAGAGAAGAGACAAGAAAAAAAAGGAAGGACAGAAGGAAAGAGAGAAGGAAAGATGGAGAGAAGGAAAGGAAAGAAGGAAGGAAGGAAGGAAACAGCGTGTTTTGTCTGCATTCAGACTCCATTAGGTCTTTCTCTAAAGGCAGATGGCATTTTTCATCATGAGTCTCTGGGTTTGTCTTTGATCATTGTAATGCTGGAGTCTCGGTTTCTTTATTTGTAAATGAAGAGATCCCTTCAGGAACCTAACATTTGATGAGTCTATGAAATGGGCTTTGCCCTTCTCTGGCTGCACCTTTGTTCATACCATTCTTGGTACCTGGCATGTTCACCCCCGCAGGTTTCCATCTCTGCTTTGCTCTGGCTGTTTCTTATGCCTGGAACGCCCTTCTTCTTCCTCACCTCAACCTCTTAGAAACCCTGGTTTCTTTCTCCTCTGCCACCTTGGACCTGATCCCCTCCTTCCCTCTGGCTGCAAGTGCCTACCTCCTAATGTCACTTGGTATCTCTGTATTTTGTATACACCTTTGTATATGGATTTTTTCTTCCTTCTTTGCCCTCTCCCAGCTCTTTGACAGCAAGAACTATTTCCTTTTTGTGCTGTATCCCTAGAACCTAGCACAAAACCTGGCACATAGTAGTAGACATTTCATAAATGTTTATTAAAAACTTACTTACAGGGGGAGGCTAGGTGGCTCTGTGGATGGAGAATCAAGCCTTGACGCGGGAGGACCTGGGTTCAAACCTGACCTCAGACACTGTGATCCTGGGCAACCCCCATGGCCTGCCTCTCTCTCTATAATATATATGTAAAACTATATACTGTAACAATGTCATTTTAAAGACAAACATTGAAAGGTCAATAACTGTGATCAATGCAATGAAGAACATGCTGTCCTGATTCTAAGACAGAAGGTAAGGGTTTAAAAAACCAACTTAATCATCCTTCCAGATCAAACGCTTGCAGCTCCTTGCGGGTTCTCTGGCTTGCCCTCCCCAGGCAAGTCTGATCCCCATCTCGTTTGGCCTTCCCAGAGTGGGAGCTGCTCTTATACCTCATAGAATCCCCCCAGAGGGTCTCCCAAGGTCTTGCCTTTGGTATCTCTCAGCCGCTGGCTAGGTCCATGCCCAGCCTGGGCAGAAATCTGTGAATGGCCTGTGAATCCTTTACAAAAGTCTCATTCTGTGAAACTGGAGCCCAACGACTGGCCCTCGCTTGGGCCCCTCCCTTCCATTCCCAAATACATTTTTAGAAGAGAAACAACAAGGCAGCAAGAGACTGAGAAAATAAAGTCAAGTTGATGTACGGAGAAGCAAAACAAGACCAGAAAACATCAACATTCCTTCCTGCAATCCATCACTGAGAACCTGTCAACACAAGCGAGGCCATCTGTACCAAACAGGGATACAGCTGGGGCAGGCTCTTTGAGGATGGCTAGACAGAGCTTCAAGTGCAATCCCTTCCCAGTGGATGAGCCTGCTGGAGTGAATCACTTCTTTATCCACCCCATTTGCACAGGACTGAGATAAGGTGCAATGTAGGTTTCTAGAAGTTGGGGAATTATTTTGGTTTTGGTTTTGTATTGTGGGTGCTTTACACCTACTCCAAAATGGGTTGCCCAGTGGAATTGCTTGTCAGCTCTGGGAGGGGAGAAGGAAAAGGGGAGGGAGACAACATGAATCATGGAACCTTGGAAAACTTATGTGTTCATTTGCTCCTGGAATAAAATAAAGAACAAATCAAAATGGGTTGAATTACATCAAGTTGAATGCCTTTGAGTACCTCTGGTGGGTCCAAGAATTAGGGGGCAAAGGAAGGAGAGAAAAGAAGAGTGAGGAGAGAAGGAAGGAAATGGTAAAGAGATTCGACATAAGGAAAAGGACCCATATATACAAATATATTTACACTGACTCTTTGTGGTGAGAAAGAACTGGAAACCAAGGAGGTATCCATCCATTGGGGAATGGCTGACCAAACTGGAAGATATAAATGTAATGGAATACTATTGTGGAATAAGAAACAATGAAAAGAATGATTTCAGAGAGACATGGGAAGACATTTATAAATTGGAATAGAATCAAGTCAGCAGAACTAGGACAACAACTATAACTATATATAAAACCATATACTATATATGTAAAACTATATATACTGTAACAATGTCATTTTAAAGACAAACATTGAAAGGTCAATAACTGTGATCAATGCAATGAAGAATTGAAATTTCAAAGGACCAACGATAAAACAATCTGTTCTCAGCTCCTGGCAGAGAGGTCACAGATTTAGGGTACAGAATGAGGCACATTTAGACATGGCCAATGTAGGAATTTGCTTTGCTTGACTGTGTATATTTGTTACAAGGATTTTCTTTTTCTTTTCTTTCTTTTTAATGGGGAGAAGAGTAGAAAGAAGAAAATTACTTGTTAATTGAAAAAAAAAAATAAAGCACATTCCTATTAGGAATCAACGGGCTTATGGAAGATACTGGACCAAAGGTCTCAAAAGAAGCATAGAGTTTCTTCATGCCATGTTTCTATTGTCTTCCTTACCTTTACCTAAAGATGTGACCTACTGTATGTCATAAGACAGTATTACAGATTTTGCTTTCTATTTCAAGTGCCTAACACACAGTATTGCCTGCAATAAATGCTTATTGTTTGACCAACTGGTCAATTGATACAGTGAATTAAGAGAGGAAGAGAAGAAGGGGGATATGTTGGGTATTAAAGTAATAAAGATATTACAGAGAAATTCAGGGGAATTAAAATTATGAATGGAAGTTATGGATAACTCTATTGAGAATTTAGGAAACTCTGTTGCAGCCTCCCTCTATGTCCATTCTACTTGGAGAAAACAGATGATAGGAAGTGAGCTCTTAGAAGTTTAATGAGTATTGATTTCTAAGGGGAATTCAAATTATTTTAGTGAACCATTCTGTGATCTTTTAGACTATTTTTTCTAGTAAGGGAAAAAAGATACCCTTCCTCATTTTCCCACCACCCATTAAATCTTTGAATTTTAAAAAAACAATAATTTAATTTTTTAAAAATTTGACAGGCTCATTACTAGGTTGGCTATAACAGGATGAGATTTTAAAAGTTATGACATTTCCACTCATATACTTAAAAAACTCCTTATCTTCTGACTTAGAATCAATATTAAGTATCAGTTCCAAGGCAGAAGAATGGTAAGGGCTAAGCAACCGGATTTAAGTGACTTTCCCAGGGTCACATAACTAGGAAGTATCTGAATCCAAATTTGAACCCAGGACCTCCTGTCTTTGGGCTTCACTCTCTATCCACAGAGCCACTTAGTTGTCCCTCAGAACTTGCACTGTCAGGATAATGCCCTGGTCAGCCATATCTTCATTTCTCACCAGGTTGCACTCCTGACTCTATAGACATTCTCTATCCATCACTTCCCCCTTCTCATCATTCTTCTATGTATTATCTTCTCCCATTAGAATATAAGTTCTTTGAGGGTAGGAATTGCCTTTCTGCTTGTATTCTCAGCACTTAGTACAATTCTTGACGCAACTTAAATGTTCAATAAATATTCATTGACTTGACTAAGATGTGTATCACCACCACCACCACCGAACTGCTCTCCCTACAGGGCAATGTTTCCTGAAGCCAGGTGGTGACCCTTTAGAATCTTCAGTAGAGAGCTGACTCCCAAAGCTTAGCCATGTTCATGATATTGAATCAGCAATCAAGTTTCCTGGCATGCAGGCAGAATGTGGTAAGGAAAGTCCCTATTTATTTATTTATTTACTTATTTTTAAGCTTTGGAAAATTTTATTTATTTAATTTAGAATATTTTTCCATGGTTACAAGATTCACATTCTTTCCCTGTCCTCCCTCAAACCTCCTCCTGTAGCCGACGTGCAATTCCTCTGGGTTTTACATGCATCATTGATAAGGACCTATTTCCATATTATTGATACTTGTACTAGAGTGATCGCTTAGAATCTACATCCCCAGTCATATCCCCATCAACCTATGTGATCAAGCAGTTATTTTTCTTCTTTGTTTCTGCTCCCACAGTTCTTTCTCTTGATGTGGATAGTGTTCTTTCTCATAAGTTCCTCTGGATTTTCCTGGGTCATTGTATTGTTGCTAGTAGAGAAGTCCATTACAATTGATTGTATCACAGTGTATCCATCTCTGTGTACAATGTTCTCCTGGTTCTGCTCCTTTCACTCTGCATCAATTCCTGGAGGTTGTTGCGCTTCACATGGAATTCCTACAGTTCATTATTCCTTTAAACAGAGTGGTATTCCATCACCAACAGGCACCACAATTTGTGAGGCTTCCCGAACCTGCAAGAAGCCACAAGGTAGAAAGATAGAGGAAGGATAGAATTTTGGATACTGCGAGGGGCGTGGCGGAGCCAAGTTAGAGATATGAGGTGGCAGAAATGAGTCAGAAACCAGGCCTTATTAATTATATTGGAGCCACAGCAAAACTCTGATCAGTGGACTACTCAGAAGGCTTATTCCATCCAAAGATCCAGATACAGTACCACATAGGTCGGAGACATGGTAGAGAAAAGAAAGTGCCTGGCCGAAGGCCAGGTTCCAGGTGAGGGAGATAGAGAAGGAAAGGAATTAAAGATGGAGCTTGGCCAGAGGCCAAGCTCCATCAAGGACAGGCATCAGTGAGAGCTGAGATCCAAGAGAGGAGTGGAGATTGCTGTGGCTGCTTTTAATGTCTTTGTTATGCAAATATACACGATGCATAGGGATGATTATCATTGGTTAATGACAAGGTATAGGTGTGGTTCCTCTTAGCCAGGTGAGCACAAAGAAACCTGTTTTCCCGCCTCACCTGGGGGAAGCTGGGGTCAAGGGTCAGAGGCTTTCCTAGCCATGCACAAGACTGAGCATGCTCTCTTCTAAGCCACTCTGTACATACTAACTGTTTCCCTTGCCCATAGCTAGGGGTGGACTGCTACAATTTGTTCAGCCATTCCCCAATTGGAGGTCAGGAAAGTCCCTATTTAGCAGATATTTCAATTCAATAAAAACTATGAATCCGCCGCTAGGTGCAGGGTATGATAGGCTTAGGGATACAAAGATGAATGTGATCCTGTGGATGAGAGAGGTACAGATTGCACTGCAAGGACTCAATTTACAAGGAAACCTCATGCAGAAAGGAAATGGAACTTTGGCTGACAACGGGGGATGGGACTAGAACCTCCAGTCAAGAAAAGCAGATGTATAGTTGCAAAGGAGTTCTTACTCCCTCCTGAACTGAAAGGAAGAAGAGCAACATCGCTGAGCTTAGCCTGCTCTAATCCCTCATCAATCTGAAGAACTCAGATTAGCCATCCTTTCCTTAATAGTGGTGAATAGAGCCTTTTTCCCTTTGGGGAAGGCAAGAGATTATCCACCCAGAAGATTTTCCATTTATATCTTCAAAAGCTGTATCTCTATATTAGGAAATTACAACTGCCTGACTCCACAAAGGTCTTCACGGATTCAGGTCCCCAGACCTGAGCCCTCAACCCCTGAAGGGAATTTAAGGTGAAATAGAAATAGGGACTTCCTACTTTTCCCTCTTCCCTAAACCTACCAATCCTGAATCTCCAAACAATAAATAGATCTTATAAATTACAAAAGAACTAAACATCTCATTCTTCAAATGTACTGAGAGGATCAAGATAATATTCATCTAGGGAAGGAAACAGAAACCAGAGACTGAGGGGATTTCCTTTTATCTTTCAACTCTGGACATTGATCCAACTTCACTTTCTCTGGGGCAGCTCTGCCTGGGAGAGGAAGTGGTGCTCCTATTTATCTGTTCCCTCCCTCTCTTAGACCTGTCAAGCTTTGGTTACTGATCCCCCACTAGTACAATGCTCTGTCAGTGTGGGGGTACTGTGGATAGATGCTAGATCTGGAGAATAAAGTCAGCTGGGAAACAAACACTTATTGAGCACCTACGTACCTGTATTGTGCTAAGAACTTTACAAATATCATCTCATTTAATCCTTGAACATGTCTGAGATTTTTCAGCAGAGGAAATGGAAACATGTGAAGCTGAAGTGTGAGGCAGTATTTGAACTCAGTTCTTTCTGACTCCAGATCTATCTGCTCTGCCACTTGACTACCTGAATTGAAATCTTATCTCAGACACTCATCATGTGACCTGGGAAAGTCACATAACCTCTCTCTCAGCTTCAGTTTCCTCATCCATAAAATGAGGATGTTTGTAAAGTACTTTGCAAACTGGGTAGCACCGTATAAATGCACATTATTGTTATTGTTCTTATTATTATTGTATCTTATTATTATTATCATTATTATTATTATTACTCTTTAGTAGTGAGAAAAAGAACATGAACATATTTAGCAAAATAAACATAGCAAAATATAGCTGTGATATAGGAAGAGGGAGATAGACTCAAGGGAAAGGTCTGACCAAAAAAATCATGAGAAATTTAAGGGTCGTGTTTATCTTAAGAAGTCAACTTTCCCGGGGATAGCACCTGAGTTGGTCCAGGGAAGAAAGAAAGAGACTTCAACAAAGGTGAATTTGTGTGTATGTAGAATGGAGTCCATTTCAGACACAATGGCCTCAGCAAAGTCATGAAAATGGGAAATGATGAACCAAAAATATGACATAATTCTGTTTGTCCAGATCATATGCTATTAATGAAGGAGAGCAGTACAGAATAAGGAAGGAGGAATAATTAGAAGCGAAGAGCCTTAGATGCCAAGAGCATAGTCAACAGACACTGGGAAGTCATTAAGGATTTTGTAAAGTAAAGGAGTGATGAGACCGGAAGGACAATACTTGAGGAAGATGGTGCCACAGGAAGAAGGATGAATTGATGAGACACCAGCAGTAGGAAGATGAATTTGAAAATTATTACACTAGTCTGAGGAAAACCTGATCATGAACAGTTTGAGTGGAAGTTGAGAAGGGGATACAGATGTGCAGCTGCTATGAAGGTAGGATCCGCAGGACTCAGCAAATGATTGGAGGAAGAGGAAAGATTTAAAACGATTTCTGAGGTCTTCAGCCTATTTGAAGCATGATAATAATAGCCAGTTATTTAAACAGGCTTTTCTGGTTTACAAAGTACTTCTTAGACATTGTCATCCTTGATCCTCACAATGACCCTTTAGATAAGTACTACAGGTATGAGTATTTTCATTCTGAAGATGAAGAAACTGAATCTCAGAGAGGAGAAGCCCGTGGTCACATTGCTAGGAGCAGAGGCAGTATTCAAAGTGATTCCCCACCTAGCACTGGAGGGATAGAGGGGCTGTGGTGCCATCAGCAGAATGGGAGGGGCGTTTGGAAGTAGAAGATGAATAATTCTGTTTTGGACATGTATGTCATAATGGGAGTTGTGGGTTTGGAACTTGGGGGAGAGAGGTTAACTCTTGAGTCTGATCATTACATTTATGAATTATTAAATAGCCAGAGAATATAATCAAGACCTTGATGGAGAATTCCAGGACTGCTTCACTGGAAAGAACACATTCTGAATGAGAAAATTTATTTAGGATAAAAGAACAACTGAGATGCTTTTGAAGTGTGTGTGTGTGTGTGTGTGTGTGTGTGTGTGTGTGTGTGTGTGTGTGTGTGATAGCATTGTTTATAATGCAATCTGAAAGTCTCAGTTGAAATTGCTGGGTATTACTATTTTTTGAATGGAGTGTTTCTGATAAGACTTTTGCATCATATTAAAAACAAAACTTATTTTGTTTAATAATTATTTCAATTTTTGTTTTTCCTTTTCTAGGGAAAAAGAAATTATCTGAAATTCAGTTAATTTACAATTATAGGATATTCTCTCTGTCTCTTACAGTATTAACTTTGGACATCAATAATGTTTCCTAATTATAGGTACAAATAAAGTAAAGATGAAGGGTGGATCAGAAATAATAATAACAATTCACATTTTTATATTACTTTAAGATTTAACAGATTATTTCCCTCCCAACAATCCTGGAAGGCAGGGAGAAAATGAGAAGGGAGTCAATTTAAAAGGAATTTGTTGACAAGCCTGTCTGTGGAAAAGAGATGATAAAACACATCTCCTTCCCTTCTTTTCAGAGGTAGGGGGGCCAGTGGGACAGAATATTGCATAGTATCAGACTTGTTAAAGAGATTCTTTTCCTTTAAAAAAATTCTTTGTTACAGGAGAGCAGCAGAAGGAAGAGGGATGTATTTAGAAATAAAATGGATGTAAAAACAATGGGTATCAATAGAAATTATAAAGAAGAAGAGATAAAAATAAGTTTTTGTTGAATAAATGTTAAATGAAAATGGAGAAAGGAAAAATCATTCCCACTAGACTGTAAGCCCTATGAACTGAGGGATCGTGTCTTTTTTCCTTTGTAACTCCCAACTCTCTGTTTATAGTAGGTTCTAATAAATATTTGTTGAATGAGCAAATTGAGTGAATAAATGCCACCAGACCAAAAATTTCCAAGACTCTGCAAAAGTAAAAGAAATTTATATAGTCTTTATTTTTAAAAAAAATTAGAAAGTCTGTTCCTATTAGCTTTAAGGTGGCTAGAATACATATCCAGAGCTAAGGAAAGCTGAATACAATCTGACAATATGGCGCACTACTGAATTGGAATCTCTCTATAAGTGAAATGTCCTTTGACATGGAGGAAATCCAATCAAGGCTTTGTGTCCCCATTTTGGCAGACTGCCCTAATTCCTCAGGCCATATTTCAAGGGGCATGCCTGCAACAGCTGCACCAGCCAGTGGGTAGGAGGGGTTCTCTTTTGAAGCTCAATACCAGAGGAGTAATCTCCTATTTCAGTTTCCAAGTTTAGTAATCACATTTCTAATTTCCAGAAGACTTCTTGGGATAAAATATTGGAGAAAAGACAGTTGAGAACCAAAGGAAAGATCTGTTGATTCTAACCTGAATTTGAAGTACACACTCTGTCCCCTGCCTCTGATGGATATGTTATAGGAGGATTAATTAGCTGATGGCCTTCCATTAGGGACTTGAAACAACTTGGAGACAGGCCAATATTTAAATGAAAGGTCTTTTGAATGATAAAATTAATCAAATTAGTGGGACAGAAAATCAAAGATAAACCTTGACCACTTCACAGTAGCATATAGAGGCTAGCTTGACCTCGTGTTGGCTTCCCTATTTACTCCATAAAGGTTTTATTGGAGTAAGTCTGTCAGATTGAGAGAGATTCCATTTATTTTTTGTTAAGGAGCTTTTTGGTGCTCTGCCTCTAAATCCCACTACCTCTCCTAGGCTCAGCCCCATCCTAGACTCAGGGATTTGGACTGGCCCTAGATCCTGGACAAAAGGGATGTTGAGCGACTCAGCCCTGAATTCCACGTGTTACTGCTGGTGAGCACTCTTATCTTTTTCCATTTTCCAGTCATTGGATTTACGCTTCTTCTACCAAGTTTTCCTGAGTGAGGTTATCATTCCCAGCCTCGTGAACCTGCCCCCCAGGACAGAAGCCGCGCAATCCTAGAACATTTCAGTCATGTTTCCCATGAATGTGAGGCTCTGACGATAAAGAATAAAGCAACACCAGTCCAGCCCTCAATGGACTTCCATTCTACTGGAGGTGGTGGTGAGGCATACCTCGTGTGCATAAGTAAGCCTTTCAGAGTAATTTCAAGAAGGAGAAAGTGTTGATTACTACAGTGATCAGGAGTTAGGACCTGTGGTCTAGGGGAACAGGACTCCTCCTACACATGAGGGGACCATTTGTTCAGAGACAGAACGGTGGGACCTTCCTGGTGCTTGCCGGGTTGGCCCTCTGCCGATGACCTGCCTCAGCTCCATTTGAAGGTACAGCCCAGGTTCTAAATGAAGGTGGAGCCTTTAGCAAACGATACCGTCCTCCCACTCTTCTTGAACACCCAGGAATAATCTTCAAGTGCAAGTCGTGCCCTCGGCCCATGTTCCCCCATGCCTGTGACCAGTCCCCTGGCCCTTGTCCAAACTCTGTCTGCCCACACTCCAAGTCATGGCTTTCCCCAGTATGGTCTTTCCTCCTGTCGTCCGAGTCTCGATGGGGACATGGGGTGAGGGCAGATTAGGTTTCCCAGTTGAGTTTAAAAATAAAAAAGTGCTATGTGCCAGGCCAACTCGTGTACCTCCACATGTTCTAGTATTTAGGTTGTGAAACGACATCAGGAGGGGATCTGTGTGCCGTCCTTCAAACATGGTACCAATCTGTAGTATCTGCACCGAGACATGTTCATCTGTTTCCTCTTATCTGAGAGTGCTTCTTTCTTCCCTGGGTTGCTGATCGGTAGTGCTAAAGAAGCCCTTAAAATTGGCTTTTCTCATGGGGCTGGTCAAAATGGCGGGTCCCTCCACCATGTGGCTTGACTGATAGGCTGGAAGCATCTAGGAAATGGAAAGTTTCTGCTCTTGCAGAAAGTCCAGGGAAATGGCTCTTGTGAAGAAGGGACCTGCCATTTGCATGTCTCTTGGCATCAACCCCTTGGGCCTATCTTGCCACTAGCCTGGCTTCATAATTATAATGATCAAACTTGCCCACTGAAATAATGTACCTCCCTCCTTTTCTTATAGAGTTTTGATAAAAAGGGTCTGAAATGGGGCAGCTGGGTAGCTCAGTGGATTGAGAGCCGGGTCTAGAAACAGGAGGTCCTGGGTTCAAATCTGACCTCAGACACTTCCCAGCTGTGTGACCCGGGGCAAGTCATTTAACCCCCATTGTCTATCCCTTACCACTCTTCTGCCTTGGAGCCAATATACAATATTGATTCTAAGACAGAAGTTAAGGGTTTTTTAAAAAAAGGGTGGGAAACATGATATATGCTCTTAGACTACCATGTCCTAATTTTTTACTAAACAGTGTTCTTTCTCTTTCTTTTAAAACCTTTGGTAATAGGGTGGTTTGCTGGATTGGAGAGGACCAGGAGATAGGTTTGGAAATGAAAGTGATGCAAAAACAAAACATGCTCAATAAAAAAAAAATAACCCTTAAAAAAGAACTATTTTCTCAAACCAGTTAACTTTGCTAAATCTATTCAACCTTGGGAGAGGGGATATGGGTCAATGTTAGCTCTTATGTGTTGTGTCTTATAAACCTCATTCAATAGCCTGGGTTTTTGGTAGAACAATAGCCTGGCTAGTAACGACTTGCTCTTGCCTTGACCTCTTTGCCTTGTATTCTCCCCAATTCCTGTCAGACTCAGTCTGGCTTATGGTTGTCCTTCTATTATCTCCCATGATTTCCATTATCCAAACTCCTCTAGTCTCACTGGCTGCTTTCCACAGTGAACATGAATTTGGTTTATCCTAGAATTCCTTCCTTTGATTTCTGATACAGAAGTTCCATTGGACCCTTGCATGTTGCCAGGTGATTCCCTATCCCCAGAGTAACTCCAGATCATCCCTCCACACTATATATTCTCCAGGATTCCTCCTAAAAACTTACGGCACGACTGTTGGACCCCCAGCTGTATTAGGGTTATTTCTGACTCTTGGTCAAGAAGGTTGCCAAGTTTCATCAACAAGTGACTATCACTTATAATCTGACTAATGTGAACTCTCTGCTTTTCTCCTATTAACCAAAGATCAACACAGACCAAAAGGGAATCGTTTTGTCTAGGAACACAGAGATGGGTTCATACAGTGCAACAAAGAACGGAATCATAGTGATATGGCCAAAACACTCTCTGGTTTACCTGGTCCTTCCAGTGTATCAACTGTGGAACTCAATAAAAAATTTGGCCACTTAAGTAGAAGCAAGTGGTCAGAGCATATCCTCAATAATTGGGGGTACCTGTCATTGGACACAAATAATTAATATTTCTCCAATTATATAAATGTGACTTTATTTGTATAAAAAGTGACTTATAAGTATGTTCATTTAGTTCCTGAGTTTCTTTTGGCAGAATTTCTTTGTCAATTGTTCTAAATAATTCATTTAATATTGGAATTAGATGATCTTTAAATGTTTGGTAGAATTCACTTATAAATCCATTTAATCCTGATGCTTTTTTCTTAGGAAGTTCACTGATGGCCTGTTCAATTTCTTTTTCTAAAATACATTTACTTAGATATTCTATTTTTTCCTCTGTTAGTCTAGATGATTTATGTTCTTGTAAGTATTCTTCCACTTCACTTAAATTGTTAAATTTGTTGATATATAATTGGGTAAAATAACTGCTAATAATTACTTTGATTTCATCATCATTTGTGGTAAATTCACCTTTTCATTTTTAATGTTTTTTATTTTGAAATCATATTATCCAATGGGTTATCTATTTTGATTTTTTCATAATGCTAAACTCTTAATATTATTTACTAAATCAGTGGTTTTCTTACACTTAGTTTTGTTAATCTCATTTTCAGTTTTTAGGATTTACAATTCAGTATTTAATCGGGGATTTAATTTTTTTTCTAGTTTTTTAAATTGCATACCCAATTCATTGATTTATTCTTTATCTTATTGACTTAGGCATTTAGAGATATAAATTTTCCTTCAAAAACTGTTTTAAATATAGCATAGGTTTTGGTATGTCATCTCATTTTTATTTTCTTTAACAACATTATTTATTATTTCTATAATTTGTTCTTTAACTTATGTATTATTTAAGATTAAGTTATATAGTATCCAATTAATTTTTATTCTATGTTTCCATAGTCCCTTATTAAGTAGAATTTTTATTGCATCATTATCTGGTAATAATATATTTAATATTTCTGCTTTTCTTCATTTAACTATAAAGTTTTTTGTGTCTTAATATGTGGTCAGTTTTTGCAAAGGTACCATGTACCACTGAGAAAAGTGTATATTCCTTGCTATTCCTGTTCAGTACTTTCCAGATATACTATCCACATTTCAATCATATTTAGCTTATCTAAGATTTTATCTCCTTCCCTTGTCTCCTCCCCTTACCTTCCTAGTTTTTAATCTATTCACTTTTCTAAGGGCCCTTCCCTTATCTCTTGTCTTATCTTCTTATTTATTAAAATGCTTTGAAAGTTACAGTCAGGATAACACAAGACTTGGTAACTTCTATGTTATAAAAAAACCCCAAGGGGCACAAAATACAGTATTTCAAAGAACAAAGGAGCTAGGTTTACAATCAAGTCACTAAGTCTTGTGTTATGGTGATTATAGCTCCAAAATATTTAAGTTGTTTCTTTCTAGTTGCTTGTTGTATTTCCTCCTTAACCTGGGAGTGACAAAACTTAGCTATAATGTTCCTGGGAGTTTTCCTGTGGGGTTTCCTACAAGTGGTGATCAATGAATTGCTTTAAATTCTACCTTATATTTTAGTACTAAAACCTCAGGACAATTTTCTTTAACAATTTCTTGAAGTATTGTGACTAAACTATTTTTTTAAATGATAAATTTCAGGTAGCTCTTATATTATCTCTCCTTGATATGTTTCCCAGGTCAGTTGCTTTTGTAATAGTATCTTTCATATTCTTTTCTATTTTTTCATTTTTCATTTAGTTTTACTATTTCTTGTGATCTTGAAAAGTTGTCAGCTTCCCCTTACCCAATTCTTAGTTTTAAAGAATTATTTTCTTCATTTAGTTTTTGGATATCTTCTCCCAACCCCCTCCTTCCCCAACTTTTTTCTTGTTTCTTTTCTTGCATTGTTTTTATTTCTTTCTAATTTTTCTTCAACTTTTCTCATTTGGTTATAAAAGTATTTTCAGAGCTCTTCCAATAAGTTTTTTTGGTCTTGTTTCCATTTTTCTTTGAAGCTTTAGAAGTGAGTGTTTTAATTTCACCATCTTCTGAATTTGAACCTTGATCATCTCTATTTCAAAAGTAGCTATCTATGGTTGGGTTCTTTCTCATTTTTATTTTTATTTTTTATTTTTAGTGGTGTATTTCTTAATTGTTAACTTTATGCTAGTATTTGATTCTTCTCCCTCTATGTTAAGAGGAGAGAACAGTCTCTGAGAGAGACTAGCTGAAGAGAGAGTGGGGGAGAGGCAAGAAGAAAAACTGAGAATTCTAGGAGAGAATCAGAAGTTTGAAGATCCAACTGGCAACTTCACTTCTAGCTGGGAGCCAGAGGAGGGAGGTAGATTCCCTGAAGCTGGGAAGGAGCCTATTTCTTTGGAGATCTACTGTCCCTTCTGAACCCCTGAATAGCTCCAATAAAACTCTTGCTAACAGCAGTCTAAAGTCCTCAGTGGGATTGTGGATTGGGACTTTTGAAAGGAGCCATCCACCAACCCTTTCCCTAGTATTTCTCTCTGTCTCTCTTTCTCTGTCCCTGGACTTACATTTTCAAATTTTAGTTAGCTTGAGAGTAGGGACTAAAAGGCAGTTGGCAAGAAAGAGGGGTCAAGGCTGAGAAGTCTTGAACCCCCAGACTTTGGAGGCCAACCCATTAGAGGGGACAATCTATAGGGCTTCTCTGTTTACCCACTTTCCTACCTGACATCCTTGCTATCCCCTTCCTGCTTAAACCCCAATAAATTATCTAACATTTAAGATTTAGGTTTGGGCCAGTCTCTAAACAACATAGTTAAGGGGACTGAGGATTTGGGGAGGTTCACACCTCTCTCCAAAAGATGGTTGACTTCTAGATCTCAGTGATTTAAAATTATCTGAACAAAGAAACTGACATCTTTTCTTGGCAGTTGAGTAGTCCTAAGACCCTGAAAGGGGCTGACAGTTAATGTCCCTGTGGGGGAAGCAGAGGCATAAGAAATCATCTTGCCTCTCAAGGATAGACTGGACCTCAGGAGCCCTGGGCTCCTCTGAGGGAGGCATCTTGCCATCTCACTGAGGCATTCCCTCTCTAGTTTCCTGTCCTCCGTCTCCCAGAAAACATCTCTGGGGAGACCTACTCCTTTTTCAAGGGGACAGGACCTGCCTTATCTCCCCCGAGAAGGAAGGGAGGAGAAGAACAAATACAATCCTTTCATTCTCTCTCACCCCTATTCCCTCTTTCTTCCTATCATCACCATCTCTGCTCCAAATCCCTATATTACACCCTGTATGTGGGATAATGTCTCAGGGTTCATTGTATTTGCTGTGATTGTTATCTGCTGAGCTCTTTGGGGTGTCTTTGACTTCTTGGTTCTCCTAATTTCTATATTACAGAGTCCCCAGCAATGCTATCACCTTCAATGCTATTATTCCTTGTAGTCTCTCCAGAGGTTGCAAGGTTTGTCTTCTGCTTCTGAGTTGCCACCATGAACTCTGCTCTCCAATTTGGAATTCGTGCCCAGAGTTATATAACTATGTATATCCTTAGACACAGCAAGGTCTGTTTTCCCCAAGGAGACTAGGGAAAAAAGAAAAAGACCCTATATGTTCCAAAATATTTATAGCAGCTCTTTGGGATGGCACAGAATTGGAAACTGAGGGGATGCCCACCAGTTGGGGAATGGCCAAATTGTGGTACTGAGCCATAAGAAGTGATGAGCAGGCCAATTAAAACAAACTTGGAAAGACCTACACAGCATAATGAACAATGAAATGAGTAGAACTAAGAGAACATTAGATGTCACTAACCAATTAATCCTGGAAGAATAAACCAGATTGTGAACTGAAAGGTGAAAATATGTTCATCTGATCCGCTCCATGATATGGAGATGGTAGGGAGGGACTAGGACATATGGATGGGACTTATTATGTAGATGAGAAGAAAAATGTCAAACCTATAAGAGATTTATTATTTCATTTATATGCAATCTTCTTTTCCTTCCTACATGAAAATGCTTATTGTATATGGAATAAAAAAGTTAAATTAAGAATGAAAAAAGGAACTCCGCTTCTCATGGTTCTTGTCTCTTATCAACTTCACTCACTCATGTGTGTGTTCTCTTCTGCAGCCAAAGCTTGCAATGGTGTTTGGTCAATGCTTAGTGGCCCTGCAATCCTCTCCCAGACAGCTGCTCAACTCCAATAGAGTCATTTGGTTGAAGATTCTAAAACTCCAGGCTCCGCCATCTAGTTAGGTGGTTGTCAGATGACTGTCTGTAGCCTTCCCAGCTTCTTCGCAAGTTGCCCTACCTTGGATAATTGTTTCTCCCAATTCTTAACTCATCTGGCCACTTTGAACCTCATTAAGAGGCACTATTTTCATTATCTGTGGACAGATTTGGAGAATGATGTCATTTTCTGTCCTATTCCACCATCTTCCCAAGTTATACCATCTTTCCAATCTTCTTGCCATTGGGTCCCCTCCAAGCACTAGACAATGCAGCCTTGCTGTCCTTGCTCTTCTCCCAATATGGTGCTCAAAATACCATGGAGGTGACTTTGGATGGCCTTCTCCCATCTTTGGAACTGGTTTCCTTGATTCTGCCTCTTAGCTTCTTTGGCTTTCTTCAAGGCTCGGCTCGCTTGCCTCTTTCTACAAAAGGCCTTTCCTGGTCCACCGAGACTCTAAAGCTCTCCTTTCTAAGATTATTTTTCACCAAATCTATATGTAAACCTAATTATTTACACCTGATATTCCCTGACTAGGATGTAAGCTCCTTGGGAAAGGGCTAGTATTTGCTTTTCTTTGTAGGGGTACCTGGGTGATGCAATGGCTGTGCAGCAAAGAAGACCTGAGTTCAAATGTAGCCCCAGACACTAGTTGTGTGAACTTGAGTAAGTCACTTAACCACTATCTGCCTCAGTTTCTTCATTTGCAAAATGGGGATAATAGCAGCACCTACCTCCCAGGGGTTGTTGTAAGTATCAAATGAAGTCATCCATGTAAAGCAGTTAGCACAGCCCCTGGCACATAGGAGGTGTTATTAACTATTATTATCATTATTATATTATTATTATTATTTCCCTGGCACATATTAAGTGCTTGTCGATTAATTGATCAGTTAACGATCACATGAGATAATATATGTAAAGTCTTTATATATATTAAAGTTCTTTAAATGCCAGCTATTATTATTATTGTTACCTCATGGGAGCTGTATGAACCTGATCTTCTTCCCATTCCTGAATGGGTAGGTGGGAGAAGTAGAGTGTCTGAGGGATGGGGGAGTAAGCAAGCCTTGTTAGATAGAACACAATGATTCCAGTGGGGTGACATGCTTAGATGCTCCAGTAAGGTTATTGCTTTGTTCAAAATATAGAGCATTTGTAAATTGCAGACTATTAAAGTGTTTATGTGTGTATTTTATTAAGACTTGTGATTCAGCTTTGTCTTAAAGAAATTTTGTCTTTGTATACCCAGAACCTAAATTTCCCAAATTTATTTACTTATTCGGTGCCATACCAATCAAAGTACCAAAAATTATTTCATAGAGCTAGGAAAAATAATAACAAAATTCATCTGAAAGCACAAACCGTTAAGCATATGAAGGAAATCAATGAAAACAAAATGAAAGAAGGAGACCTTGGCCAGCCATACCAGATCTCAAACTGTAATATAATGCAACAATCATCAAAATAATCTGGTACTAGCTAAGAAATAGAATAGTGAATCAATGGAATAGGTTAAGAAGTCAACACACAGTAGTAAATGACCTAAACATCCTAGTATTTGGTGAACCCAAACACCCAAGCTTTTGGGAGAAGAACTCATTATTTGACAAAAACTGCTAAGAAAAATGGAAAATAGTATGGCAGGAGCTAGGAATAGATCAACATCTCGCACCATACAACCAAGATAAATTCAAAATAGATATAAATGATCAAGAAATAAAGGGTGATACCATAAACAAATTAGGGGAACACAGTATAGTTTACCTGTCAGACTTATGAATAAGGGAAGAATTTATGGCCAAAGAAAACGCAGAGAACAATACAAGAAATAACTTGGATAACATTAAATTTGAAAAGTTTTGTACAAACAAAAGCAATGTAACTAAGAGAAAAAACAAACTGGGAAAATGTTTTTATAACAAGCTGCTCTGACAAAGGCTTCATTTCTCAAATATATAGATAACTGAGTGAAATGTATAAGAATATAAAGTATTCAATGGTCAAAAGATGTGAACAGGGAGTTCTCAGATGAATAAATAAAAACTATCTATAGTCATTTGAAAAAATGCTCCAAATAACTCTTGGATAGTGAAATGCGAATTTAGACAATTCTAAGGTATTATCTCATACCTGTCAGATTAGCTAATGTGCCAAAAAAAACCGACAAATGTTGGAGGGAATGTAGGACAATTGGGACGCTAATCCACTGTTGGTGGAGTTGTGAACTGATACCACCATTCTGGAGAGCAATTTGTAACAGCACCCAAATGGCCATAAAAGTGTGTTTTATCCTTTGACCCAGCAATGCCACTACTGGATTGTATTCCAAAGAAATCATAGAAAAAGGAAAAGGACCTATTTGCACAAAAATATTTGCAGCAGCTCTTTTTTGTAGTGGAAGAGTTGGAAACTGAGGGGGTGTCCACCAATTAGGGGATGGATGAACAAACTGTGGTATATGGTTGTAAAAGAAAATGATTGTGCCATAGGCAAAGATAAACAGAATGAGTTCAGGAAAAACCTGGAAAGACATATCAATGAATACAGAAAGTAGAACCAAATGAACATTGAATATGGTAACAGAAATAGGGAACCATGATCAACTACAAAGGACTAAACGATTATCAGCAATGCAAGGATCCAAGACAACCCCAACAGACTCAGGATGAAAAATACTATCCACAGCCATAGGAGGAATTGTCAAGGGTCTGAATGCAAATCGAAAAATCATTTTTCAATTTATTTCCTTCATTAGTATTTTCTTGTATATGCGATATAGGTCTTCTTTCATGATATGGAGAATATGGAAACATGTAATTCCTCAGTATAACCTCTATCAGATTATTTATCCTGTGGAGGAGGGGGAAGGAGAGGAAAGGAGGGAGAGAATTTGGATCACAAAATGCTAACAAAAAGAGTGCTGAAAATTATTTCTCCATGTAATTGAAAAAAAGAAAATAAAAAAAAGAAAACAAAAGGGACTACGTACCACAGTCCAAGCAAAGAAGGATGGATTGACACTTGGTATGTCTGAACCTGTGGCACAGGGAATTCTGCAGATGGAACCTTCCTCTTCTCCATCTCTTTCTATAGAAACTCTTCAAGATTTGGCTCCCATGCTTCCTTCTCCATAAAGTCTTCACTTATTCCCCATAAGGAAATAATCTTAATGTGAGATATCAGTTATTATAAGGATCTTTGGGGGCAGCATGGTAGACAGTGTGTGGGATGCAGAGATCAGAGTTTGATTCTTATCTCAGATTCTTACCAGCTATGTATGTGGGACCTGGGTAAGTCTTGTAACATTCCATGCCTCAGTTTCCCTATTTGTAAAATATGAAAAATGAGGATAATAATAGCACCTATTTCACGAGATTGTTGGGTGGATCAAATTAAACAGCATGTAAGGGGTTTTACAAATATTTTATGTGAACTACTTTCTATTTCATTGCAATGAGAACTCCTTCCAGCAAGTCCTGGGAAATGCCTTTGCCAATGCCAGATCATGTTCATAATTCTAGTAAAGAGTTGTCTGAGTCTACTAGCATTTAAAAACTCATTTAAATGAGCAGGATGCTTTTAGAAAAATCTAGAAAGCCTTACATGAACTGATGCAAAGTGAATTGAGCAGAACCAGGACATTGTGTATAGTAACAGCAATAATGCAGAATGATCAGCTATAAATGCCTTAGCCCTACTCAAGAATACAAAAAAGGCCTTATGATGAAAAATGCTATCCTTTGCCAGAGAATGGACTGATAGAGTCTGAATGCAGATAGAAGCTTACTATTTTTTCATCGGTTTTCTCTCACAACATGATTAATATGGAAATATTTCACATGACTATACATACATAACCTATATCAAACTGTCTGGCTTCTAAAAAGGGGAGGAAAGAAGGGAGAGAATTTGGAAGTTAAAATGTTAAAAAACAAATGTGTAAATTTATTTTTACATGTAACTGAAAAAATAAAATATTTAATGAAAAAAAAGTTCATTTATAATCACAGAGTATCAGAGGCAAGACTTGAGCCAAGATCTCCTTGACTCAAATTCTAGAATTCTCTCCAGTCTGCCATAACACTATTATATTTTATCTTTTTTTCCCCTGACCTCACATAACACTTTTTTCTAATCACTCTTTAAAAAAAAAATCCTTATCTTCTGTCTTAGTATCATTTCTAAGACAGAAGAGGGGCAAGGGCCAGGCAATCAGGGTTAACTGATTTGCTCAGGGTCACATAGCTAGAAGTGTCTCAGGCCACATTTGAACCCAGGACCTCCCTTCTCCAGGCTTGGCTCTCTGTCCACTGTGTTTCCTAGCTACTCTTGCTATAATCATTTTATGAATTTATTTTCTATTAGAGTCAGGTGAAGTCCATGGACCCTTTTTAAAACTTATTTATTTTTAATTTTTTTCTTTTTTCTTTTCTTGTAGAACACACCTCCCTATTGTAAGTCAGAGCATGCACCTAATCCAAACCCCAAAATAAAACCAAAGATACACTGATATGAAAGATGACTCCAGCAGTTCTTTCTCTGGACATGGAGAGCATTCCCGATCATAAGTCCTTTAGAATGGTCCCAGATTATTGCACTGTAAAAATTGCACGGAACTTTTTTTAAACACAAACTAAGGACCCCAATTACATTGAGGAATGGAAATGTTTTTTTAAAAATCAAGCTCACCTTTTTGTCCTTTTTTTGTGCTTCATTATAAGGATTGACTCTTTGGGGGGAGAAGAAAAGAAACTATTGGGAAACGCAGATCATCTTAAAATAAAACATACACCTAAAAACTTTAAAAAACAAACAAAGCAAAAAAAAAAACTGTTCCGACTCCTCAGCTCAGGGAGGGGGGAGGGAAAGAACATGAATCATGGAACCATGGGAAAATATTCTAAATCAATGATTTAAAAAAAAAAGAATACAATTTATATACAACTAAAAAACAAACTCCTGTATTAAAGAACTGTCTAGAAAACGGAGGCGTTCCATGGATGTACGCAGGGTTACGTAGGCACCAGGCAGGATTTGAAGCTGCGCTCCAAGACCAGCTCGATCTCAGACATTGTCTATTTATTTCTTTGTTCAGCTCTGCCTTTTCTAGAGTGCTGACGGAGACACGGAGCGGATCTGGGGGAGCCCCTGCTGCGCTGAAGCTCTATTTCAGCATGGCTAAGCCCTGCTTTTGCCCTATCTTCTCCACGGTGGGAGGGTGAGAGGCTGGGCTGGGTAGGACATCATAACACGTAAAGAGCGGCTTCTGAAAGCGTCTGCAGTGAAGAGGTATTAGGGCAACGCAAAGTGGATCTCGGTGACCGCAAGGAAGCTGCCCAGAGCCCACTCCACAATCATTATGGCCATCTATGCGGGAGAAAAAGCAAAAAGCCTTTTTCTTACCCCACTGTATGGGGCTCTTTATTCCCTGGGCACTTCTCGGGAAAGATAACGGGAAGTCCGAGGGTCACGTGGAGTCACTTTTCTTTTTCCATGAGCGTTCAAGTCCCTATTAGGACAACAGGGGAAAACCATCGACTTCCGTTTCGCAATTCGGTCGAATGCAAAGTGCCGGAGGGAGACCACACCCTCCTGCGGGACTTCCTCTTTCTCTGGCTAAGGATAAATAAACTCTGTGTGGGAGCGGAGCACTCCGTCTCCGGGGCAGTCCTCCAGCCAGCCCTTCCCTGGCTGCCAGTGCCTTGGGTGAAGGGTCTGTTTCCTAACACAATGGCCGAGTTCATGCCTTGCTTCCCTCCCGTGTGAGACCTGATTTGGTTTCAGTTCCTTCAAAGGGAGGGAGTTCAACACATCAGCGCCCCGAGATGCCAAATTTTGTTTTGGTTTATTTATCAAAAGGCTTAAAAAAAAAATAATAAAATAAGGGGCAGAGCTAGGTGGCTCTGGAGACTGAGAGACAAGCCTAGAGATGGGAGGTCCTGGGTTCAAATTTGACCTCAGACTCTGCCTGGCTGTGTGACCCTGGACAAATCACTTTACCCCATTGCCTAGCCCTTACTGCTATTTCGTCCTAGATGTGATACTTAGTATTGATTCTAAGACAAGGTAAGGTGGTTGGTTTTTGTTTTTTAAGAGCTAAGTGTTGAGTATTAAAAGAAAGGCAATGACAGTTCCGGTCCTAAGGAGCTCACAAGCTAATGGGAGAGACAACAGGAAAACAACCGTCTACAATAATATACGTAGGGTAAAATGGAAGTAATATTGGAGGGAAGGCACTGACATTGAGATACTGGAAAAGGCTTCTTTAGGAGCGGGATTCTAGCGGAGACTTCAAGGACGTCAGAGAAGCCGGGAAATTGAGATGAGGAGGTGGAGAATCCCGGATGAGAGATGACCCATGAAAATGCACTACTGGAAGATTGGGGGTGGGATGAGGTGGGGGTGGGGGAAGAGCCAAGATGGTGGCGTAGCAGCCTGGAAAGCTGGAACCACTCCGAGAATCCTCTCAAACCAAGCTTAAAATGGTACCTCAAGAGTCCCAGAACCAACAAGGCATCCGAATTAAGTCATTCTCTGATAGAAAACGACTTGAAATAGAGGCAGAGAGCAAGAACCGAGGAAATGGAAACCCCAAGTGTAGACGGTCATCTCAAGGAGGAAAGGGAGGAGAAACGAGGGAATGGATTCAATGAGTGTTGTTCCAGGAAGGAGGTTGTCCTGTGAATCCTTCTGCTGTACACCGCAGTTTCCTCCTTAGTCGTTTTTTTTCACTAAGACTATTCGATTGAAAGAATTTTAAGCCTGAAAGGGACCTCGGGGATCCCCTCATCTATGGTGGAATGCCTAATTGTCTTACTTGAGATGGCATTTCAGGACCCGTTTTTGCTAGATGCTTGTGTCCTAGCTCATGTTAATTCAACTAAATGGGAATAAAAACAGCTGGCTTTATATGACAATTTAAGGCTTACTTTACAGCCATTATCTCATTTTTTTCCTCATTCAGCCACTACAGGTTTAAGAGTTTAAAATGTTGTTGTTGTTCTGTCTCTTCATGTAATCACCCACCATATTTGTCACGTCAGAGGGTGTCATATTCTACTACTCACATAAAAGCTTGCATGGCCCTTGGTCTCAAGGCACCTGAACAGCCCTTTGTCAATCTTAAAACACAATTAAATGAGTTATTGTTATTCATTACTAGAGATGAGGAAACAGAGGTCCAGGGAAGTGGAGGAACTTGCCTCAAGCTCAAGCCTTCTACTTCTACTCTACATTTTCCCATCAGAAGAGAGACTTTTGTAAAAAGGGGAAGAACTAAGCCCTTTGTGAAATGACAGTATTTTCCCTTTGAAGTTATACGTTAGTTTGCCCATCGGTGTACTTTTTGGGAAATGATTTCACATTGTACAATAAAGTCACCTGAACTATGGAGGTAGGACAACTTAGTGGAGACAGACAGAGCCAACCCTGGAGTCAGAAAGACTTACATTCAGATCCCACTTCAGACACTTACCGGCTGTGTGACTCTGAAAAAGTCACTTTGCCTCCATTTCCTCATCTGTAAAATGGGAACAACAATAGCACCAACTAATGAGGTTGCTAAGTGAGAGAACATCCGTGAGAAGTGGAACCCCAATGAAGAAGGAGGGCTTTCCAAGTGTGGAATTTGTAAACCTTGAAATATTATCATTTATTCAATCAATCAACCAAAAGGTATTTATTGTGAGTTTACTACGTGCCAGAAAAAGTGAAAACATTCTTGGTCCTCAAGAAGTCTACATTTTAATGAGGGAGACAACATTTATAAGTCAGAACATACAAAGGAAATATAGAATAGATGGAAAGTAACCTTTGAACAAGTGTTCTTAACTTTTTTGTGAGTCCCAAACCCTTTTAGCAATCTGATGGAGGTCCAAGATTAACCCTTCAGCCCTGGCTCTGATGGCCTCATATCCCAACTCAGCCCCAGAGGCTCCTTATACCTCTAGGATCAAACATAAAGTCCCCTGGCATTCAAGTCTCTTTATAGCCTGGTCCCTTCCGACCGTCCCAGTCTTCTTACAATCTTCTGCCTTAACCCATTTTATGACCTAGTCATGCTGTCCTGCTTGTTGTTCCTTACACATAATTCCCTAATTCTCTTCCTTTGGCTTCTGCCCTGGCCATTCTCCATGCCCAAAGCGCTCTCCCTTCTATCTTTCAACTCTTAGAATCCCTGGTTTCCTTTAAGATCCAGCTTTGCCAACTTTCCAATTGGCCCAAGACCAATCTTATGGTTTGTGGTTACATTAATCAAATATTTATTGAGGGTCTACTCTAATAATAGCTCGGATTCATGCAATCTTTCCGTTTCGTACAACTCTTTCATTACCACCACCTGTGGGAGTTGCAAATATGATTATTTCCATGTTTAGAGATAAAGAAACTAAAATTCAGAGACAATTACCCAGAGTTGAGCTTGAAGAACTGCATTTGTCTTCTGAGTTAGAATGCAGCACTTTTCCACAGTGCCGTGCCTATCCAACTAAGTTGGCTCCTTCTCAAATTCTCCACTCATCAAAGGTTTTCACAATTAAGTATAAAATAATCCGAGCCTTCATTTGGGGCAAAATCATTTTGACTGGGGTGAGGGGAGTGGCGCAGAAGACTACTACTAACTAACTAACTACTCTAATTTTTTTTTTTTTTGCAAAATGTTGTGATGGTTTCTTCATGATATTTCAAATAAAATTGGATCTGAAGATCCTCCAGCATAAAGATTCCATTGAAATCCCTTTTGATTAAATTTCTGAAGTCTTCTATTTCTTAAAATTCAGGGTAATAACTTGAAGAAATTGGTTATGCTTGTACCATGACAGTCCTTAAAAGGTTTGGGATATGGAGGAATGCAGAGATGTGATGGCCATGAAGTCATGAAGCTCATAGGTTGGCATTGTGCCTAGCATGCCCCCTCGCTCTTCCTCTTATTCTCAGGCTCCATGTATGCCCATGTCTAAGACTCTGAGGACTGCTCTTCTAACATCCTAACTTCCGTGGCAACCTAAGCATCCTTGCAAAGCCCAAGCCCTGTCATATTCTGATGATGCTAAGAGCACAGAGGAGAAAAAGCAAGGGTTGAGTTATTTTCCTGTTGGATACTGGTGCATTAGATAATTTAGGGTGTCCTCGTATGTAGAATACACGGAGAAGCCTTTGCTTTGCTTATTTATATCTCTTCCTTATTTATATTTTATTATTATATCTTATTTATAGCTCTTCCTCAGGATTCGAGTGGTATACCCGAGGGGCCAGTGGAAGCTCTTCTCTATTGCTATTGGCTCAAGCCCCCATTCAGTCATCTTCTTTATAAAATCAGTTATTTGTATCCAGTGTCATTTAGCAGTTATCATCAGTTAATTTCTACAAAGGGATATTTACTGAAAAGGCATTCTTTCAAATCAGGATTCCACATTATCTTTCTTATGTCACCTCAGTCCATAGGGAGAGTGGATTCAGCCTTAAAAAATTTCCCATGAAGCATTTGCCCCATCAATTTCACTTTGGAAAAAGGCATAGCAGATGAATGAAGTTGCTTCCTGGCTTACAGAAGAAACCAGTCATCCACTGTTAAGTCTAGCAAGTCACTCTGGGTTTCTTTGTTCTTCACCAGGCTTGGTTGCCTGAAACTTTTGATATGGATCCCAATTCCTGGATCCTTGTTTTCTTGATCCTTAGATGCTCCCAGGTCACAGTCTGGTATGTTCCCTCTCCAGTACTCCTTCACCTAAAGCATGAAAAAATAGATGTGGGGAGCAGCTAGGTGACTCAGTAGATTGAGAGCCAGATCTAGAGACAGGAAGTTCTGGGTTCAAATCAGACCTCAGACAATTCTTAGCTATGTGACCTGGGCAAGTCACTTAACCCTCATTGCCTAGCCCTTACCACTCTTCTGCCTTGGGATCAATACACAATATTGATTCTAAGGTGGAAGATGAGGATTAAAAAACATAAAAAAAGATGGAAAGAGATGGAAGTATCGCCAGGCGCTCATGGCTTCATGCCAGTTGGACTAAGAGTAGGGGGGAAAGGATGGGAGAAAGCATAGGCTGCTGGTCTGTGCCCCACTTGGAAGCTTACAGCAGTTACTGTCTTCTCATTTCAATGTAGTCCCCAAGGAGAAAGATGAAGTTGCCTTCATGGGTATCTTCTCTTGGCCCTCTCAGTTCCCACTCAGTAGCCAACCAAAAGGAACAGAGTATATGGACCCAAAAAAGGATGCTCAGAAGGGCTGGGCTCCCACTGCTCAGCCCCCTGTTCCCAAATATATACCAAATAAAGTTATAGCTATGCAAATTTAGAATATATAAAGTATTATGGGGAAGAGTGTAAACTATATCCATATAAGCTATTATACAGGATATCCCAACACTTTTTGGGATGCCCTTAGGGGAAAGGAGAAGGAAGAAGGACAGAGACAGAGACAGAAAGAGACAGGGTCAGGCATCAAAGTTTCTAATAATACCAGATGCAGGAATGTGTTAAATTTAGTGTGCACTTATATTCTGACCTAGCATTTCCTCAGTGGAGGCAACTCCTAGCTTAAAACCTTCTTTCTCTGAGACAGATCAACAATTTGTGTAGAATTTATAGTTTCAGGGAGCAGGCTAAGACATTGCAAAGCCATGACTTACTTAAGTCATTCAGTCAGGATGTCAGAGGCAGAAACCAAAGCCAAGATTTCCTATTTCAGGTGAGTCCTCCTATCCATTTAGTCCTACTACTTTTCCAATTGAAAATATTAACATCACTTAAAATAAAATACCAAAGAAGCCTGGTTGTTTAGAGGGTCCTTTTTTGTAATGTGACCCCTTCAAAAACCTTGTTGCTGTGTTTGAGGACCCCTTTTTAGTGGCAATCAATGTCTCAGATTGAGTAAAAGTAAAACTAGCATCTCAGATGTTTCATGCTGTTGGAATTAATAATATTACCAGTATTTATTCAGTTCTTTACACATACAACCATATTTCACCCTCTGTGAGACAGGAAGCACAAGGGTGATCAACCCCATTTTAAAGATGGTAAAAGTAGGACCTAGAAAGGATAAATACCTTATTCAAGGTCACACGACTATTAGTGTTTCAGTGAGAATCTGAACCAAGGTCTTTGGGCTCTTAATCCAGGGCATTTTCCACTAAAATTCCCCAAACTACCACTTTAAGGACCTTAAGATCCTGTGCCCAAGTGACTCTTCACTTTGGTTTATCTGGGCAAGCTTCTCATCTCCATTAACAAAGACAATTGGAAATTCACTTCATTGTTGTTGTTTTTTTAATTTGGGGTTACATTTTGAGTTTCAGGTTGTCTCTCTTCCTCCCAACCCCATTAGAGATGGCCAACATTTGCTATGTGGAATCATACAATACATAATTGCACATATCAGTTCTTTCTCTGGAGATGGAGAGGACTTCATAAGTCCTTCATTGTTGGTTTTTTCTTCATGGCTCCATGGACCATAGTAATCCAGGGGGTTTTCTTAGCAAGGATACTGGAGTGGTTTGCCATTTCCTTCTCCAGGGGATCCTTTTGTCAGGCAATCAGAAGTTAAATAACTTGCCCAATGTCATACAGCTAAGAAGTGTCTGAGACTGGATTCAAACTCAAGAGGAGTTCTAAAAATTAAGGATTTGATTAAATGTATGTTGAATGAATTGTCATTTATGTAAAAAAATGGAAAATTATAATTTCCCTTGGAATTCTTTTCAAGATGTCTAAATAGCAGCAGGATAATTCACATCCTAGAAGAAGAAAGACAAATAGAGAATCTATATCCCTCTAAAGAAAAACATTTCATAAGGTTATGGCTCCTTCATAAGTCCTTTGCAGTGGAGAATAATGATCATATTCAGAATAGTTTAATCACTTGCAGTTACTCTTTTAATATGACTGTTGCTGTATACAACATTCTCTTGGTTCTGCTTGTTTCACTCTATATTATTTCATGCAAGTCTTTCCATGTTTTTCTAGAACCATCCTGCTCATCATTTCTTATAGAACAGTAGTATCCCATCACAATCATATGCCACAAATTACTCAGCCAATTGATGAACATCCCCTCAATTTCCAGTTTTTTTTTGCCACTACAGAGATGCTAAACGCATTTTAGTATATATACATATGTATATATTTTGTATGTACATATATATTCTTTCCCTTTTTCTCTGATCATCTTGGGAAGCAAATATATAGTTTTATAACTCTTTGGGCATAATTCCAGATTGCTTGTCAGAAGAGTCAGATCAGTTCACAATTCCACCAACAGTGTATTAGTATCCCAGTTTTTCCACATCTCTTCCAGCATTTATTTTCCCCTTCTCTCATTTTAGTAAATCTGATTTAGTGTGCATTTCTCTAATCAGAGCATTTTTTTCATATGACTATATATAGCTTTGATTTCTTCCTCTAAAACTTTCTGTTCATATCCTTTGACCATTCATCATTTGGAGAATTACTCCATTATTTTTAACCTCAGTAAACTTTAATGGGAAAGAAACCAATCTGTGTTAGTTTATAACACAGTTAAGTTTAAAATATGAAGTTAAATCTCTTAATGTATGCTGATTTTCCATTTGTGATTGTTTCTATTACAATGGAATTTCCTGCATAAACTATTCTTTGTTGTAGCAAAGTTCTTTCAAAAGAACAAGTTGTGTTTCCTTCTGTGCAGAATTATGTGATTGTTTCCTTCATGATAGTTCAAACGGCATTAGAATAGATTGAGAAATGTATCGCCATTAAAGCCTATTTGTTTTGTAGATTACAGACAAGGCCAGGTCTAATCTTTTGCCTTCAGGAATTTGAGGGCCACCAGGAAGGATCTTTGTCAGAGTGGCCATTGCCTGAAAATTCACCATTACTTATTCATAGGATTATAACTGGAAGGGTCCTCAGGGGCCATCACATCCGCCATTTTACAGAGGAGGGAAATGAAACCTAAGGAGTTAAGTGATTTGCATCTCTGGCAAGTGCTAGAGGTAGGATTTTAACCCTGATCCTTTGACTCTAGAAACAAGACTCCTTCCACAGTATTAAATTCTTTTGGAGTGAGCATTGCTTATAGGGTCTGTATGGCTGAGTCTCCTCAACCAATCTCAATATACTTCCTATGGGACATTATTTCATTTCATCCAATGGCTGGAAGCATCCAACTCCTTTCCCAGTTTACCAGGATGTAAAAGGGAACAAGCATTTATTTATTTTTAAATTTTTACTTAAAAAATATTATTCCATGTTTACATGATTCATTTTCTTTCCCTCCCCTCTCCTAGAGCCAATAAGCAATTCTACTGGGATGCACAAATGTTATCCCTTGATACTGTAGAGCTGAAAGAAAACTATCTCACTCTGATTTCTCAAAAACTGTATTAGAAAAAAACACCAATTTCCCTAGCCTGAAATTGACTACCCCACCGAAACCCCAAATTTTGTTAAAGTCAAAGGTCCCTCCTTGGCGAGGGATTGGTCCTTATATACCAATCCTGTACCCAGGAGAAAGGGGAAGGGACCCCTGGGGCATGCTGGGGGATACAGTCCACCCCCCCCCACACACACAATATTTGAAAACCCACAATACCCATTACCATATTATTCATTTTTGCTATAGAGCGAGCTTTTAAAGCCTAAACCCCAAATCTTATACCCATATATAGGAACAAGAATTTATTAAGTGCCTGCTATGTTAGTCACCGTGCTAAGCACTTTACAAAATTATCTCACTGGACCTTCCCAACAGCCCTGTAAAGTAGATGTTATTATTACCTTATTTTACAGTTGAGGAAACTGAGGCAGATAAAGGTTAAGTTACTTTCCCAGGGCCACACGGGAAATATCTGAAGCAGGATTGGTGCTCAGACCCAGAACTTAATTCACTGCACCACAGTGATGGCTTCTTGAAGGTGGGCTTTGACATGAGTTTTCAAGGAGGCTACAAAAATCAGAGAGGAGAAGAGAGAGCAAACAAGGTGTGGGAGACAACCAGTGACAAGTCATGGAGTTGGAAATTAAATGTGGTGTTCAAGAAATAGCCAGGAAGCCAGAGTCACTGTAGCATAAAATATATAGAAGGGAGTCAGGTTTAAGAGGAAAGGAAAGGTAGGAAGGGGCAATTATAAAGAGCTTAAAACAATACCAGGAGATTCTTTATTTTATCCTGGAGGCACTAGGGACCCAGTGTACTTCCCTGAAAGGAGGCTAGAATATAGAAAGTCACTTTATTGGCAGAATGGAGATTGGAGTGGGGAGAGACCTGAGGCAGGCAGACCCCTTGGAGTTCACCAAATGAGACCACTTTATTTCCAAAGACCTCAATATAGAATTCAACTTACTCCCAAAGTCTGTGAGATTCTCTAGTGGTTTTTTTTTTCCTCCATTGTCATCCCACCCCTGATAAAAAAGGGTACCCTGAGCCAGACTTGCCATCTGTTCAGTCTCAACACAGAGATGCTAGAAGTGGCTGGTTCCAGAGTTCTCTGGCTCTTTTCAAATAGTCATTTTTATTGAGTAGAACACAGACTTAGATGAAAGTGGCATTAAATTATAAAGATTCTGTCTGACAACATATCCTGACTTTGAAATCAAATGATGAAGATAGAAAGGAATTAAAGTATAAGGACTTTTCTCTTTCATGAATATAGATCACTTGCAAATGTGGAATATTGGCTGGACATTAATTTTTTAATATATAAATAGCAATTCTACTGGAAAGCATCAGTTAGAACGGATAACAGGAATCTAGGGTAATAAGAAAAACAAGGTTCTTTCCCCTCTCCTGGTTTTTAGGGAAGACCTTTGCTGGAAACAAAAAGATTGGTTCTATTTATTTAGAATATACATTCCTCCAGATACTACAAATCCATCACAAAACATTTATCTTCTGGGCTCAGGCAAATGTGCTATGCACAGAGGGAGATCAGAGCCTTCAGAAAAGACAAAGTTTCAGCCCTTATTTATGAAGCTTAAATTCTGGAATGAAAATGTGATACAGAAATGGATAACTAGACTACAAAATCATCCATAAGTGAGTTAAAGATAGTTTAAGTCAACAAACAGATTTAAATGCCTACTGAGTGCCAAGCGTCCTGCCAGGCACTGGAAATACAAAGACAAAAATGAAACAATTCCTGCTTTCCAGGAAGTTATAATCTATTAGTTTGGGGGGGCAGCGATGGTAGAAGGGGATACCCATATATATATACACAGGCTCTTAAATATAAAGCACTACCTGGAGGGGGAAAATACTAGGTAGGTAGGGAAAAGTCTAGTGAATGACTTGAAGGTTTACTTTACTTTTCTACCTTAGAGGCAGTTAGGTGGTGGATGGAAAACTTCACCTGGAGTCAGGAAAATGTGAGTTCAAATCTTGCCCCAGACGTTTACTTGCTGGGTTGCTCTAGGCAAGTCACTTAACCTCTATTTGCTTCCATTTCCTCGTCTGTAAAATGGAGATAATAATGGCACTGCTTCCCAGGATGGTCATGAGGATCAAATGAAAATGAAAAAATAATTGTGAAACACTTAGCACACCTAAGGAATGATGAACGGGATGCCTTCAGAAAGAGCCGGAAAGACCTTCATGAACTGATGCAGAGTGAAATCTGCAGAACCAGGAAAACATTGTACACAGGAACTGAAATACTGTTAATCGATCAAATGATCCAGGACAGTTCTGAGGGACTTATGGCAAAGAAGGCTCTCCACCTCCAGAGAAAGAACTATTGAAGTCAGGATGCAAAAAAATGCACACAATTTTTCAATTATTTATTTGGATTTATGTTTGGGGTTTTGGTTTTATAAGATTACTCACAAAAATAAACAATATGGACACGTGTTTTGCATAATATATGCATAACCCAGATCAGATCTCGGGCCAGCACCAGGATAGGGAAAGGAAGGAAGGGAGAGAGATAAGCTGGATCATATAACTTAGGAATACTTGGGTGGATGTTTTTAGCATGTAATTGCTAAAAATATAGAAATATAAATAAAAACAAATAAATAAATAAATGAAATATATAAAGGGAACCCCTCCCTCCCCAGGTTGTGAATTTCCTGCTCGTCTGAACCAGTCCATTAGCTTGACTGGAATGCTCCAAACAGAGAGACTTTGATTGGTTCCTGAGAAGGAACCTGAGAAGTGACATGGAGAAAAAGGACTATAAAAAATGAGACTGGAGAGGAGGAGGGGGCTTCTCTGGAGATCTTTGGCTGGAGGTCTTTCTGGGATTCGGCATTGGTGGCTCCAGCAGAAGACACTCTTGTGGGCTGGTAAGATTAGGGTGTAGGTTAGGAAATATTTTTTTTTATTATTTAAAAAAATTTTAACATTATTTTATTTGGTCATTTCCAAACATTATTCATTGGAGACAAAGATCATTTTCTTTTCCTTCCTCCCCCCCCCCCACCTCTCCCATAGCCGACACGCCATTCCACTGGGTATCACATGTGTTCTTGATTCAAACCCATTTCCATGTTGTTGGTATTTGCATTAGAGTGTTCACTTAGAGGAAAATATTTTTTTATTTCTTTCCCTCCTTATTTCTTTCTTAGACTATATTTATATTAAAATTATATTGTTAAAAGCTACTATCATCCTTGTTACTTAAGGGTTAATTATTTTATAAATGGCAAGCACAATAATCTCATTTTTAAACTAATATATTTCTAAATCAATTTCTAAATATTACATATGGCATATTAATTTTCAATATTACATATAAAAACAAATAGTACAGTACCTAGCATAGAGTCAGAACTATATAACTGTTAGCTGTCATGACTGACAATGGCACAAAATAGCATAATTATGAAAAAGGTTATTCTTGTTCAGTTCTTTTGGGGGTAGGGCGGGGAGGGTCCAGAGAGGACTGGATTTAGGATTTTATTTTTTAACCTTTACCTTCTATCTGAGAATCAGTACTAAGTATTGATTCCAAGGCAGAAGAGTGGTAAAGGCTAGGCAATGGGGGTTAAGTGACTTGTCTAGGGCCACAGATGGGAAGAATTTGAAACCAGTTTTGAACCCAGGACTAAGTCTCCAGGCGTGGCACTGTCCACTGAGCGACCTCACTCTCTCTGGACTTGGAATTTAGTGGCATTAAGGAACCCTGCGTAGAAATCCTCTTCATAGAATCAAACAGTAATTATCCATAACTTAGTCAATAAGCATTTATTAAGTGCACAATAATGATGTATATAATTTAATAAAGAAATACTAATCTAACTTCATCAATTAAACCAGTTATGAAATTAGTATAATGAATAAATTTAGATTTGTATTTGTTTAGGTTAGCAAATTAATAAAGTATGCATATATCTATATCTATATCTTTCCACATTGAGACTTTCTTCATCATGATCAGGAAGATCTGAGTTCAAATCACATCTCAGATACTTACTAGCTCTGGATGAATCTGGGCAAGTCACTCAACTCTGTCTCAGTTTTCTCATCTGCAAAATGAGTTGGAAAAGGAAATGGCAAATCATTGTACTCTCTTGGACAAGAAAACTCCAAATGAGATCACGAAGACTTGGATGTGACTGAATATAATGAACCATAACACACACAAGCAAAAATAAAAGTAGCCCCTGCCCTCAAGGAGCTTACCTTCTAATGGGGGAAGAGAACCCCTAGAGGGGAGCCGAACAGGAAGGTGGGGGGAAGGTGACCGAGGCCCTGAAAAGAACCGGCTCATTTGAGGGACATGCAAAAGCCCAGTGTGGGAAGTCTCCAAGAAGCACCAGGGAACGTGATGCAAGTAAATTTCAGGTAAAAATAGCTCTTGAATCTATAGCATTTGAAAGATAATATATATCTGCCTACCTCAACCCCACTCCTAAGACTCTGGAATCATACCAATTGGGGGGGGGGGCTCCTAGAGGCTGACCCCAGAAGGGTCCTCTTTTTTGCCCCTCTTTGCCAAAGTCCACCTGGAATTTCTCCAGGAAAATAATTTCTATCAATTCTTTTAGGAGTGGAGAGCTAGGAAGAGAGAAATTCTCCTTCTCTTGGAACCAGAGGGAGAAGTAGCTGGTTCTCCGACAGGCAATCATCAAGAGGAAACACCTCTCTGAAGTGTAATCGGTGTGGCGCCAATGGTCACTCCATGGAGCGCTGATGCTTCTTAGATGCCTCCAGACAAAGGGTAATTCCTTGAAATCTCAAATTGATTGTGGAACTCATTAAATTGATCAGGCACTCGCCTGTACGACCCTTCCCTTAAAATAACCAAACGGCTCACATTTATAGAGCACTTTCCTCACAATACTTTAAGGTATAAATAATGTAAATATCATTTGTATTTTATGAATGATGAAATAAAAAAGGTTCAGCCAGAGAATTTTAAATGATTCACCCTGAATCCTGTGGTTAGTAAATGTCAGAGCGTGGAAGAGGCATGAAGAGAGAGAGGACTTGTAAGTCAGGTCATGCAAGAAACAAGGCTGGGGACCTGTCTGTCAATCAAGACGAAGATTCCAAAGGGAATGTTCCCAGGAGCAGGCAGTTGAAGCTGGCCAGGGGGAGGAACAGATTCACTCTCTCTCTGGGGTTGACTGATCAAGAAAGGAGAGAGAAACCTCTGCTCTGGGTTTTTACTGACCAAGGGAGGCAAGCCTGGCTGGAAGGGGAAGAAGCTGAACTGATCCTATTAGCTTCTGTTCCAGGCTGAAGGAACCTTGAGGGGGGACTTCTGAAATTAGGCTGAGAGACCTTGGTGGCTTTATGAATTGAAAGAAGAAAAGAAGACTTAACAGTTATCTTCCACCTCTCTCTGTGACTTCCCAAACCCTCATAATCCTCATTTTAGATGAGGAAAACCCTCATCCCTCTCACCTCAGTTTCCTTTTCCTGTTATCCCAATAAACTCCTTATCTAAAAAAAGAAAGGAAGGAGTTTTTCCTCATAAATATCATAATCCACTCAGGGGGGAGGGGGGAAGCTACAAGCTTCAGAAGATACTGGGAGGGAGAGGTGGAAGAAGGGAGGGAGTGAAGGGAGGAGGAGGTTAGGAAATATATTGATCCATTAGCCATCAGTAGAGATCAGTAGGCAAACCCCAGAGCATTCCCCTGTGGCAGTATCTCTCTATCTCTCAGTATCTCTCAAAGTACATCTATCTCCATTTTAAATAGGTAACCCTCAGGTGTCCCATACTAGTAGCACTCTAGCTGCCAGAGTATCCAGTCACCATCAGTAATAGTCACACAGATTATCCATTCTATTACAAGAGGCAGTATTTGAACTCAAGTCTTTCCTTTTGTTTTGAAATTTTTAATATTTGGTTTCAAATTCTCTCTCCTCTCTCCCATCCACTGAGAAAGCAAGAAAAACAAAGCCCATTTCAAATACATATATTCATGCAAAACAAATTTCTACCCAATTCCACCTTCCTTCCTCCCCCCCCCCCAAAAAAAAAGAAAGTAAAGAACAAAGGCTTGAATCTGTACTCTGAGTTGATCATTTCTCTCTCTGGAGGTAGATAGGCTGTTTTATCACGAGTCCTCTGGTATTATGGTTGATCATTGTATCAATCAGAGTCCCCCAAATTGTCAGAGTTAATTATCCTAACAACATTATTATTGTATAAATTATTCTCTTGGCTCTGCTCATTTCATTCTTCATCAGTTCATGCAAATCTTCTCAGGCTTTTCTAAAACCATCCCCTTCATCATTTCTTATAGCACAATAGTATTCCAGCACATTCATGCACCTTAACTTGTTTGGCCATTCTCCTCATTTCCTCCTCATTTCCAATTCTTTGCTACAAAGGAAAGAGCTACTATGAATCTTTTTTTTTTTTGTATCTGAAGAACCTCAGATACAGATACAGAAACAGAATAAATCTTTCTTATTCTGTCTAGCACTCTTTTCACCACATGGAATGATCCTGGATTTTAGGTGTCTAGAATCCTGGAGATCCAAAATACTGCAATTGGCTTCAAAGGTTTTACCATTTTAGCAAAGTCATATACTTATTTATAGCCTATTAATGTGTCTGGTTTGGCCCAAACCCAGGATTATGAAGGCCACTATCTTAGCTTGGGTTACACATCTGGTATGTTCATTTTTCTTTTGCATGGAAGGTATGGTATCCCTAGAACTTAGCACAGTGCCAGGTTAAGCACATAATAAATACTGGCTGACTGACTGACTGATAACTTTCCATCTGCCTATCCTTAGGGGATTTACTGATGACTGGGGATCTTCTATATCCCAGGAGGAGAGACCAGAAGCTCTTAGAAGACACTGGCCAGGTGATTAAAACTATGCCTTCCAGATCTAGCTCTTCCCTGAATCTAGGCCCAGGGAGGGAGAAAGGAGAAAAAGTCATTTTAAATTGGCAACCATTCAGGAACTTTATTTCCATCCTCTGTTCCTTCAAATGGGATGCTATTTGAAGGGAAAGAATTCATTGGGCAATTTTCTCTTTTTTAAAAATTTATTTTTTATCTAGCTTTAACAGACATTAAATTCAATGGGCATTTCCATTCATATTCATAGGAGAACAAAACAAGAGCACTATACATGAAATAACAAATCTCTATTATGTATAGCTTGCATCTCTTTTTAAATATATAATAAATCAAAACTGTCACTTTCAAAGCTGACCTGCTTCTTTCTGTTTCCTTCTGGCCTTCCTTCTGTTCTACTCTCTGCATTTTTAAAGATGCTCCAGTGAGTCTCAGTGGGCAACTTCCTTTTTTCTTTTTCTTAAAAAATTAAACATAATAAGGATGCTGCTTCAGCTTGGCCTCTTTCTTCATTCTCACCATACACACTACCATTACAACCTCCTTCCTTCCTTCCTTCCTTCCTTCCTTCCTTCCTTCCTTCCTTCCTTCCTTCCTTCCTTCCTTCCTTCCTTCCTTCCTTCCTTCCTTTCTCTCTCTCTCTGAAGGAAAAACATAAATAATGCCTAATTTCACAATTGTATGATAGACTATCCTCTGAGGTCAGGAACCAGCTATTGTAGAAAGCTGGCTCAAGAAGATGTTTAAGGATGCCTTTGGGGAGTGAGACCCAAAAGGATGACTTCCTTTAAGAGAATTTACTCCTGTTCTTTTTATTCTTCTCTATTATAGATTCCCCATCAAATAATATTTGTAAAGGACTAAGGCTGGTGCCTGACACATAGTAGGTGCTTAATAAATGCTTATTCCCTTCTCTGCTCTTTCCTTCACCCACATTTCACCAGAATGTTTCATCAGTCTGCTGTCTAGAGCTGGAACAAATCCTTTCAGTTTCTCTTTCCATTTAACATAGAATGCTCCTTGCCATGAGAAACCATCTGTGATAACACTTTGGTACCACATGGACAGACAAGAGTTGAGGAGGAGGAGTTCCGTAGAGTTGCAGAACCAATAAATGGAGTAATATGCTTCCTAGCAACCACGGCCACCACCACCACAAAGAGCAAAGAGAGCCCTTGAGATAATTAATGGTGAGTCATAGAAAGCCTTTTGGTTTAAAAGGAAAAGATAAGATGTGAGTGAAAAGGTGCGGCGACCTTTATGTTTTCTACATTGCAACAACTGTGATGGACCCTTCAGGAATGGGTACCATCTAACTCACTTCCAGGAACAGTCAGTCCTTCCTTGAAACAAAGCTTGAGGGAACATTTATTACAAAGATGATGTCTAGATTTCCATTTCAACTGAAAATTACATCCTGTTCACTCTTTATTATGGCAGAGCAGCTCTTTTCTCTATCTCTGCTTTCTGAATATAATTTAAGCAATTCTGCTCTCTCTGAAACATCAAGTCTGTTTCCCCTTGGATTTCAGGCTTAAAAAAAAGCCTGACCTTTTCCTTGGAGGCAGGAAGAGAAGGGAAGCTCCATCAGTGGGGATGAGGACCTTCTAAGAAAAGATAATGGACAGTCCTCATAAATGAAGAAAAGAAAGGTTTGTAAATGACAAAGTAACAAGAAGTCCCATATCCGATTTTCTGATCTTTCTCCAAGAGATAACATTGAAAGGGGCAGGCTGTGTTCTCTGGTTCTTTGTGGCTAGTTAAAAGAAGCAGAACCCCACTCCCATAATGGGAATCTTTGCTTTTTACCATCAGTCTTGTATTTGGTTTGTATCCTTAAAATGGAATCATTTGGGTCCTTAAACAATTATAAATGCATCTATGAGAATATTTGCCATCTGAGCTTGTTTTCCTTTGAAGCCTGGACCAAGGACATCACCAATAGGGGCTGTCCCAATGGGTACTTTTATCATGGCTGCTTACAGAGATTCATATTTTTAATGCCCCGTACTAGTTTTTTTTTCCAAACACATTAGTATTGATTTGTGTCATTAAGTTATAAGTGTTGTAGGTAAGGCTCTGGTGGATAGTAATATACAGGGGGGAATTTTCAAATCTCAAAAAATGACAAATCTTGGAAATATCAAAAATTGGGGGCAGCTGGGTAACTCAGTGCAGAGAGAACCAGGCCTAGAGATGGGAGGTCCTGGGTTCAAATATGGCCATAGATACTTCCTAACTGTATGACCCTGGACAAGTCACTTGACCCCCATTGCCTAGCCCTTACCACTCTTCAGCCTTGGAACCAATACACAGTACTGATTCAAAGACAAAAGGTAAGAGTTAAAAAAAAATCTTGCCTTATATATACAAGTGCCTTATCTCAGCACCCTCTACAATGATTTATTTTTCTTGTGAGTTGAAAAATAACTTGCTTCCATTTTCCCCTTTGATAAACAGAGCCTTAGGGGCCCAGGATTTTTCTTTGCAATGGTCCCATACATTAGATTGGGAATTTCAAATTGTAGGATGTCTGTCTTACACAAGCCTGCAACTCTGGCTATGTGAGTTCATAGTCTCTGGATGATGCGTCCATGCATTTTAACCTCCGTCCAACCTCTTCTCCTCCTCAGGATGTCCCTCTCCTCCTGTCTGTGATAAAATCCCACCATTCTCTTAAGGCCCAGCTTAATTCCCACTTTCTTGGTTAATCTATTGCTGGCCACTTTCACCCTTTGGAGCACTTTATTTCCCCTGAACACCTTAAAATTCATCGTCCCACAAATTTTACAGTGATCTTATTCTACCTAACAATATTTGTTGACTTTTTATGTCTCTAATGATTATAACCTCTATTAGGCTTAAGGAGTGGGTATTAAACCTTCTCACTCTCCACTAAGTGGCTGGTCTCATTAGACCCAAGCACCTGGGGACAAGGTTCAGTCCTAGGAGAGCCCAACCCCAGTCTCCTTTTCTAATGAAGTCTTGTCTCTCCAACTAGATGGTAGGTGCCAGCTTGAGGAAAGGGCATATATCTCATTCTTATTATCCCCTTCCCTCTGCCAACCCTGCCTTCACTACCAGAAGAAACATGGCGCACTGAAAAGAGAATTAACTTTGGAATCAGAGGATGGGGATTCCAGTCCTCCTTCTGGCACCCCGACTTGGCTGTGTGACCCTGGACAAGTTACTTAACCTCCATGACTCCATTTCCTTGGCTGTAAAGTTAAGGAATAAGACTATGGATTGCTTCTCTGACCTTTTTAGCTCTGGATATCTCATCCAAGTGCACTCATCCTGTTTTTCTGGAGTGAATGGTTACCAAGAGCTGCTCTATATTTTAAAGAAGGGGTTTGGGGGATGAATGAGATCTGGGAAGAGATGTGTTTGGAGACCCTCACCATCCACAAAGAACCCTTCTTTTGCTTGATCTCGGTACAGGGCATATTCCACAACAGACGTGAGGGCTCCCTGATTTACATTTTGCTTTGATTTCTTGCCCTGCTCACTGCCTTCTGACATTTCCAAGTTGGCCAGGCAAGTGAAAAGAAAAGAAAAGTAATCTCTGATATTCATAATGGCTTAAAAGGATATGGTTGGTTGGTTTTTATGTAAATAACCATCCAAGCTGAAGAGCCAGTCATGAATACAGGAGGCAAAATTTCTGAAAAGCAAATCCACACTGGCACTGATGAGTCAGGTGCCCAGAGGGCAGCAAGTTTTTAACCTCCCTTTAGGGTTCTAGGGTTAACTCGAAGGGATTGAGGGTTTTTTCCTAAGGCTTCCTCCCTCCCTCCCTCCCTCTCTCCTTCCCTTTCTCTTTCTTTCTTTCTTTCTTTCTTTCTTTCTTTCTTTCTTTCTTTCTTTCTTTCTTTCTTTCTTTCTTTCTTTCTTTCTTTCTTTCTTTCTTTCTTTCTTTCTTTCTTTCTTTCTTTCTTCCTTCCTTCCTTCCTTCCTTCCTTCCTTCCTTCCTTCCTTCCTTCCTTCCTTCCTTCCTTCCTTCCTTCCTTTCTTTCTTCTTTCTTTCTTTCTTTCTTTCTTTCTTTCTTTCTTTCTTTCTTTCTTTCTTTCTTTCTTTCTTTCTTTCTTTCTTTCTTTCTTTCTTTCTTTCTTTCTTTCTTTCTTTCTTTCTTTCTTTCTTTCTTTCTTTCTTTCTTTCTTTCTTTCTTTCTTTCTTTCTTTCTTTCTTTCTTTCTTTCTTTCTTTCTTTCTTTCTTTCTTTCCCTTACTTTCTAGCTTACTTACTAAGTATCATTATCCAGGTTAGGCAATTGGGGTAAAGTGATTTGCTCATGGTCACACCAGTAGGAAGTGTTCAGGCAGGTCCTCTTGACTCCAAGTCTGGCTCTCTAGTCAATGATTTACCTAGCTGCCACTTTCTAAGGCTTTCTAAAGCTATAAGTTGAAGGTAGTTTGATGGCACAGGGAATAGAGATTCCAGAAACTGGAATTAGGAAGATGAAAGTCTAGCTTTGTGAACTTGGGTAAGTCACTTGACCTCTGTCTGCCTTAGTTTGTTTGTTTTTTAATCACAAAAATGAGGATAATAATAGCACTTACCTTGCAGAGTTGTTGTGAAGATAAAATGAGAATATTTTTAAACTGATTTGTAAACCCTTAATCACTGTATATATAGTGTTTTCTCCCCCAAATTAATTTCCAGGTAATATCTCCTGGATATCATCAAATATAACCCATTGAACCAGCTACCATCAATTAGGTTTCCCAAAGTGAAATCTATTAAGAAGACATGGCCAGAAGAGATCTTACAAAGCATTTCTCCCAACATCAGGGGCACACTCCGCCCTCTCCCCCACCCCCCTTCCACCACCAGCCTAGTCTTTTGGGAGAGTTAGTTCAAACTCAGAGCAGCAGCTACAAAGAATTAGCTCACCATGCTCACTTATGAGTGTGGAATAGTCAATGGATAGGACCATTGTTCCCTTGCCAGCAAGATTTGGTATCTGGACTGGTAGGTCAATTTGAGATAGGGAAAATAGGTAGAATAGAAAGAAATGAAGGAAAGAAAGAAAAAAGGAAGGAAGGAAGGAAGGGAGGGAGGGAGGGAGGGAGGGAGGAAGGAAGGAAGGAAGGAAGGAAAGAAAGAAAGAAAGAGAGGGAGGAAGGGAGGGAGGGAGGAAGGAAGGAAGGAAGGAAGGAAGGAAGGAAGGAAGGAAGGAAGGAAGGAAGGAAGGAAGGAAGATAAAAGAGAGAGGGGGAAATGGAGGAAGGAAAGAAAGAGAGAAAAGGGGGGAAGGGAGGAAGGAAAGGAAAGAAAGAAGGAAAGGAGGAAGGAAGAAAAGAAAGAAAGAAAGAAAGAAGGAAAGAAAGAAAAAGAAAGAAAGAAAAAGAAAGAAAGAAAGAAAGAAAGAAAGAAAGGAAGGAAGGAAGGAAGGAAAGAAGGAAGGAAGGAAGGAAGGAAGGAAGGAAGGAAGGAAGGAAGGAAGGAAGGAAGGAAGGAAGGAAGGAAGAAAGAGAATAATGCTCCTTCCTTTGTGACAGAGAGGTGAGAGTCTCCTGGGACAGACTATTGCCTACGTGGTTCCACTGTTTAATTTTAATTTTGTGACAAAACTAGGTGGCTCACTGATGGAGTCTTACTTCCCTATCATTCCTGGAAGGAGGAATACTTCCTTGGTCTTGCTGGTAGAGTACATTTTCTCCTGCAACATATACTGACTGGTGACCCTCTCTTGTGTTCTCAGGAGGAACCAATCTTCCTCTGCCCTGAATTTGAGAAGGGAATAACCTGAACCTGAACCTGATTTGCATTTTCCTTATTATTTTTTTCCTTTTAAACATTATTTTATTTGGTCATTTTCAAACTTTATTCCTTGGAAACAAAGATCATTTTCTTCCCCCCCTCCCCCCACCTCTCCCATAGCCAACATGTGATTCCACTGGGTATCACATGTGTCCTTGATTCAAACCCATTTCCATATTGTTGGTATTTGCATTAGGGTGTTCATTTAGTCTCTCCTCAATCATGTCCCCTCAACCCCTGTAGTCAAGCAGTTGCTTTTCATTGGTGTTTTTACTCCCACAATTTGTCCTCTGCTTGTGGAAAGTGTTTTTTCTCCTAGATCCTGCAGAATGTTCAGGGACATTGTATTGACCCTAATAGAGAAGTCCATTATGTTCGATTGTACCACAGTGTATCAGTCTCTATGTACAATGTTTTCCTGGTTCTGCTCCTTTCGCTCTGCATCACTTCCTGGAGGTTGTTCCAGACTCCATGGAATTCCTCCACTTTATTATTCCTTTTAGCACAATAGTATTCCATCACCAACATATACCACAATTTGTTCAGCCATTCTCCAAATGAAGGGCATCCCCTCATTTTCCAATTTTTGGCCACCACAAAGAGTGCAGCTATGAATATTCTTGTACAAGTCTTTTTTCCTTATTATCTCTTTGGGGCACAAACCCAGCAGTGCTATGGCTGGATCAAAGGGCAAACAGTCTTTTAGTGCCCTTTGGGCATAGTTCCAAATTGCCCTCCAGAATGGTTGGATCAATTCACAACTCCACCAGCAATGAATTAGTGTCTCTACTTTGCCACATCCCCTCCAGCATTCATTTTGCTGTCATGTTAGCCAATCTGCTAGGTGTGAGGTGATACCTCAGAGTTGTTTTGATTTGCATCTCTCTGCTTATAAGAGATTTAGAACACTTTTTCATGTGCTTATTAATAGTTTTGATTTCTTTGGCTGAAAACTGCCTGTTCATGTCACTTGCCCATTTATCAATTGGAGAATGGCTTGATTTTTTGTACAATTGATTTAGCTCTTTATTAATTGGAGTAATTAGACCTTTGTCAGAGGTTTTTGTTATGAAAATTGTTTCCCAAGTTGTTGCTTCCCTTCTCATTTTGGTTACATTGGTTTTGTTTGTACAAAACCTTTTTAATTTGATGTAATCAAAATTATTTATTTTACACTTTGTGACTCTTTCTTAGTCTTGCTTGGTTTTAACGTCTTTCCCTTCCCACAGGTCTGACATGTATACTATTTTGTGTTCACCTAATTTATAGATTCCTTCTTTATGTTCAAGTCATTTACCCATTCTGAGTTTATCTTGGTGTAGGGTGTGAGGTGTTGATCCAAACCTAATCTCTCCCACACTGTCTTCCAGTTTTCCCAGCAGTTTTTGTCAAATAGTGGCTTTTTGTCCCCAAAGCTGGGGTCTTTGGGTTTGTCATATACTGTCTTGTTGAGGTCACTTACCCCAAGTCTATTCCACTGATCCTCCTTTCTGTCTCTTAGCCAGTACCAAATTGTTTTGATGACTGCTGCTTTATAATAGAGTTTGAGATCTGGGACTGCAAGGCCCCCATCATTTGTGTTTTTTTTTTCATTATTTCCCTGGATATCCTTGATCTTTGTTCTTCCAAATGAACTTTGTTATGGTTTTTCCTAAATCAGTAAAAAAATTTTTTTGGAACTTCAATGGGTATAGCACTAAATAGATAAATAAGTTTGGGTAGGATGGTCATTTTTATTATATTGGCTCGTCCTATCCATGAGCAGTTAATGTTTTTCCAATTGCTCAAGTCTAGTTTTAGTTGTGTGGAGTGTTTTATAATTGTGTTCATATAGTTCCTGTGTTTGTCTCAGGAGATAGATTCCTAAGTATTTTATTTTGTCTAAGGTAATTTTGAATGGGATTTCTCTTTCTAGTTCTTGCTGCTGAGCTGTGTTGAAAATATATAGACATGCTGATGATTTATGTGGGTTTATTTTGTATCCTGCAACTTTGCTAAAGTTGTTGATTATTTCAATTAGCTTTTTGTTTGAATCTCTAGGATTCTTTAAGTAGACCATCATATCATCCGCAAAGAGCAATAACTTGGTCTCCTCCTTGCCTATTTTGATGCCTTCAATTTCTTTTTCTTCTCTAATTGCTACTGCTAGTGTTTCTAGTACAATGTTAAATAATAGAGGTGATAATGGGCATCCTTGTTTCACTCCTGATCTTATTGGGAATGCATTTAGTTTATCCCCATTGCAGATGATGTTTGCTGATGGTTTTAGATATGTACTGTTTATTATTTTTAGGAACGACCCTTCTATTCCTATGCTTTCTAGTGTTATTAATAAGAATGGGTGTTGTATTTTATCAAAGACTTTTCCTGCATCTATTGAGATAATCATGTGATTTTTGTTGGTTTGCTTGTTGATATGGTCAATTATGTGGATGGTTTTCCTAATATTGAACCAGTCCTGCATTCCTGGTATAAATCCTACTTGATCATAGTGAATGACCCTCCTGAACACTTGCTGGAGTCTTTTTGCTAGTATCCTATTTAAGATTTTTGCATCTATATTCATTAGGGAGATTGGCCTATAGTTTTCTTTCTCCGTTTTTGACCTGCCTGGCTTTGGAATCAGTACCATGTTTGTATCATAAAAGGAATTTTGTAGAACTCCCTCTTTGCTTAGTATGTCAGATAGTTTATATGGTATTGGAATTAGCTGTTCTTTGAATGTTTGATAGAATTCACTTGTGAATCCATCTGGACCTGGGGATTTTTTTCTTAGGCAGTTCTTTGATGGCCTGTTGGATTTCTTGTTCTGATATGGGATTATTTAAGAATTCTATTTCTTCTTCTGTTAGTCTAGGTAATTTATATTTTTGTAAATATTCATCCATATTGCCTAGATTGGTATACTTATTGCCATATAATTGGGCAAAGTAGTTTTTAATGATTGCCTTAATTTTCTCTTCATTGGAGGTGAGGTCCCCCTTTTCATCTTTGATGCTGTTAATTTGCTTTTCTTCTTTACTTTTTTAAATTAGATTGACCAGTACTTTGTCTATTTTGTTTGTTTTTTCAAAGTACCAGCTTCTTGTCTTATTTATTAGTTCGATAGTTCTATCACTTTCAATTTTATTAATTTCTCCCTTAATTTTTAGGATCTCTAGTTTGAATTTCTTCTGGGGGTTTTTAATTTGTTTGCTTTCAAGTTTTTTTATTTGCATTTCCAATTCATTGATCTCTGCCCTCCCTAGTTTGTTAATATATGCACTCAGGGATATGAATTTTCCTCTGATTACTGCTTTGGCTGCATCCCATAAGGTTTGAAAGGATTCTCACCATTGTCATTTTCCTCAATGAAATTATTAATTGTTTCTATGATTTGTTCTCTAACTAACCGATTTTGGAGTATATTATTTAATTTCCAATTGATTTTTGATTTGGTTCTCCATGTACCCTTACTTATCATTATTTTTATTGTCTTGTTATCTGAAAAGGCTGCATTTATTATTTCTGCTTTTCTGCATTTGTATGCCATGTTTCTGTGACCTAATGTATGGTCAATCTTTGTGAATGTGCCATGTGGTGCTGAGAAGAAGGTGTATTCCTTTGTCCCTACTTATTTTTCTCCATATGTCTATTAACTCTAATTTTTCTAAGATTTCATTCATATCTTTTACCTCTTTCTTATTTTTTTTATTTGATTTATCTAAATTTGATAGTGGTTGGTTCAGGTCTCCCACTAGTATGGTTTTACTGTCTATTTCTTCCTTCAATTCTCCTAATTTCTCCATTAGAAATTTGGGTGCTATATCATTTTGTGCATACATGCTGATTAGTGATATTTCATTGTTGTCTATCAGGTCTATTTTTGCTTTGGCTTTGTCAGAATTTTTGCTTTGGCTTTGTCAGATATCATGATTGCAACTGTTGCCTTCTTTCTGTCAGTTGAGGCCCAAAAGGTCTTACTCCATCCTTTAATTCTGACCTTGTGAGTATCTATCCGCCTCATGTGTGTTTCTTGAAAACAGCATATGGTAGGGTTTTGGATTCTAAACCATTCTGCTATTCATCTATGTTTTATGAGTGAGTTCATCCCATTCACATTCAAAGTTATGATTGTCACTTGTGGATTCCCTGGCATTTTGATATCCTCCCCACTTCTGACCTTTCTTCTTTAGCTATAACCTTTTAAACCAGTGATTTACTTTAGATCAGTCCCCCTAGTCCCCTCCCTTGATATGCTTCCTTTTCTAGCCCCTGCCTTTTTGTTCCCTTCCCCTTCCCCCTCTTCTTCCTTCCATTTTTATACTCCCTCCCCTCTCCCCCTCATTAATTTCCCCTTCTCTCTTACCCTGTTGGATAAGATAGAATTCAAGATCCCAATGGATCTAGGTGTTCTTCCCTCTCAGAGTTGATTTCACTGAGAGTAAAGTTTAAGTAATACCAATTCGCACTCTCTTCCTCTCCTTCTTATAGGAGAATTCTTCCCCCCCCCCCTCCCATGTGTATCTTTGTGTGAGAAAGATTATTCTATTTAGTTTTTCTCTATTTCTTGAAGAACATCTTAGTACCATCAATGATTCCCCCCTCCCCTTTTCTTTCTCCCCCCCTTTCTCCATATCATCTTGATGCCCCAATCTTTCCCTAAGCATATTTCTTCTAACTACTCTAATGATGTATATAATTTTTGAGAGTTACACATTACATTTTCCCCACATGTTAATATATATAATTTGATATAAATGTAGTCCTTATAGAAGAGAGTTTGAATAAAAGAAAAAGATAACATTTTTCTCCTTTTCCCTTTCCTTCATATTTACCTTTTCATGTTTCTCTTGCTCTTTGTGTTTGGATGTTAAACTTTCCACAGAGCTCTGGTCTTTTCTTTATAAATACTTGGAAATATTCTATTTTGTTGAATGCCCATACTTTCCCCTGGAAGTATATGATCAGTTTTGATGGATAGCTGATTCGTGGTTGAAGACCAGATCTCTTGCCTTTCTGAATAACATGTTCCAGGACTTACGGTCATTCAGTGTAGAAATTGCTAGGTTTTGTGTGACCCTGATTGCCGTTCCTTTATATCTAAATTGTCCTTTTCTGGCTTCTTGCAAGATTTTTTCTTTTGCTTGAAAGCTTTAGAATTTGGCAGTTACATTCCTTGGAGTTGTTTTTTGGGGATTTGGTGTAGAGGGTGTTCTGTGAACTCTTTCAATGCCTATTTTGCCCCATTGTTCTAGAATCTCCGGGCAGTTTTCTTTGATGATATCATATATTATGATACCCAGATTACTGTTTATTTCTGGCTTTTCTGGTAGACCAATGATTCTCAGATTGTCTCTCCTTCCTCTGTTTTCCATGTCTGTCACCTTGTCAGTGAGATATTTTATGTTCTCTTCTAATTTCTTGGTATTTTGGCTTTGCTTTATTAATTCTTGCTCTTTTGCAAGATCATTGTCTTCCAGTTGCCTGATTCTGACCTTTAAAGACTGGTTTTCCTTTTCAGTTTGGTCTGTCCTGCTTGTTGAGGCTTTAAGCTGCTTCTGCAATTGCGTGTTTTTGTCCTTCAGATCACTGAGTTCCTTTTGCATTATTTCCCATTTTTCCTACCAGATGGCTTCCATCTTCTTGATAACTTCCAATTTAAATTCTTCAAGAGATTGTGGACAATTTCCATTTCTTTTGGAAGGTTTTGTAGCATTTGTTTATGTTTCCTCTTCTATTTTCTCTGTATTCTGTATTTTCCCTCCATAAAATGTATCCAAAGTCACACCCTTCTTCTTGCTTTTCTTGGTGTTGGGAGACTGTTGTTCCTGAGCACTGTTTGCCATCTCTATGTTTTTTCCTCCCCTTTCCAGTCAGAAGTATGAGTGAGATGGGCTTGCTCTCAGTGTAAGGGTCTAATGATCAAGGCTTTAGGCTTGGGCTAATTCTCGGTTCTCTGCAGCTGAGCTGTCTTCCCAGGGGAGCCCAAGGTCTTCCCTCCCCTGCCTGCTGGTGTTTTGGGTGTTACTGCTCTCAGGTATAGGTCTTTGGTGGTCTTAGTTAACTCCCAAGACATGTGGGTGCCCCTTCCTCACTTCAGGGGATCCCTTTGCGCACTCGTTGATTATAGCGTGCTAGTTCTGGGTGCCCGAGATCTGAGTTCCCCTTGCCCGCCTGCCTGGGTTTTGGGTGTTACTACTCACAGGAGTAGGTCCTTGGTGGTCTTAGTCAGGTCACCAGGCCTGGGGCTGCCCGTTGTTCAGTCCTGGGGTGCCCCTCCCTCACTTGTTGATTCTGGCCAGTGCTGACTTAAACTCTGGCTCCTGTCGGTGTGGTGGGTGGGGGAGGGTAGGTCAGCTTTTCATTCCCTTATATTGTGGAAATGTGCTGCACTCTAGTGTGGCGTCTCTCCATTCTTATGAGGATGGTTGTTTTTTTTGGGGGGTCTTTTGAGGTCATCTGTGTCGTTGGGTCTGAGGAGAGGAAGCGAGCCGCATCTACTCTGCAGCCATGCTTTCCCAGAAGTCCTTATTGTTTTCTACACAATGAATGAATCCTCTTGCCTTGTGTATGTTGTTGGCTTGATTTGCACCCCCAAAATATACTGTGTATGGATTTTTTTTTTTAGATTGGTATGCACTTTGGACACACAGTGTCCTCGGGCATTAAAGAAAGATTAATGTGGTTATTTTGGTTGGGCTATAGTTTACTTTTTCCCCACTTATTACCCTTTCCAGTTCCATCCCAAATGTGGAAGGCTTGGCAGTCTTCATATGCATAATAAATGACTGATTCCATCAATGTGGCCTTAGGCAGGCAACAGAAAGAAGGGTGTATGGGTGAAAGATTTTGCATCAAGGAGGACTTCCTGGAGTGAAGAATTATTCTCTCAACCTAGACTTTAATGGCTTTTTAGATAAATCCTAAGGATTATCTGTGATGAAGTGTCAGAATCACAAATCTGGTGAATGCCAAAGGTGAGATTGGAACCTGGGTCTTTCTGTCTTTGGTCAAACATCAAGCATTCTCCATTGCCTTCTTCATGGCATCTAAAACTGAAAACTAACTCAGATGTCATCTAATCCAGCTTTCCCTAAGACAGAAATTTCCTCTACAATGGCAGTCCTTAATTTGGGGGTCTTTGAACTTGGGTTTTTAAAAATTAAAATATTTATTCATACCTACTCTAAGAGACTAAGTTCAGAACATACAAAAGCTGCTAGCATTTGAACTTGTTTTTTAAACTATTTTTCTGCTATTTCAGTGCAATGGGTTTCTTTTGTACTCCTCTGTATTTTACTTTATGCATTTAAAACTTTACCTAAATGGTCCATGGCACAGAAAAGATGAAGTGCTCCTGATCCCCAGAACCCCTGATAAGTAATCACTCATCTGTTTCTTGATAGAGGGAGCTGAGGGCAGCTCAGTGGCTCAGTAGATAGAGTCAGGACCAGAGATGGGAGATCCTGAGTTCAAATATGACCTCAGATACTTCCTAGCTGGGCGATCCTAGGCAATTGCCTAACCCATACCTTCTGCCTTGGAACTGATTCTTGGCGTAAATTCTAAGACAAAAAGGGTAAGGGTTAAAAAAAAAAGATAGAGGGAACCCATTCTCTCTCTCTCTCTCTCTCTCTCTCTCTCTCCTCTCTCTCTCTCTCTCTCTCTCTCTCTCTCTCTCTCTCTCTCTCTCTCTCAGGATATCCCACTCTATTGAGGGAAAACTCTAATTTTAAAAAAGCTTTTTCCTCCTATTGAGCTAAAATTTGGCTCCTCTAGCTTTCTTCCTTTGGTCTCTGGTCATTGATTCTGTTTTCCAGCTCTTAAATTTGGGCTTGGCTCGACATTTCTAGTACCGATCCTGTGGGCTTCTTGTGATTAGGAAAGCCCTCTCCCCCAAGCAGGTGCTTGGCACTCACTGCCATTATGAGTACCAGAATCAACTGGAAATGAGTTTTGTCTCTGAACAACAGCAGCCAAAGCAAGAGCCTGGCAGTTGTTAGAACTCAGGAAATGAGCAAGAAAAAAAGGCCACACAGCCTAGCAGCAGCTGAATGAATCACAAGGTGGGGTGTGCTTTTCTGAAAGAGAAAAAGTATTATTGCAAGATTGTTATCTATTGGTGGTTGACTCAGGCTTTAATGAATAGGTTAGCTTTCCGCATTGGAGGAGGAAAACTAAGGCCATGTGCTGAAGGATTTTTGACTTGGGCTGGTTCAATGGGTCTAGCTCCGCTCTAGCCTCCTGATGTCTCTAGATGACACTCTGCCGCTGGCACTGCGGCATTCTAGGAGAGGAGCACCAGCATCATGCTCAGAAGCGAAGGCATTTGTAGAGGTTCCTCCCCAAGTGGAGCTTAAAGAGAAAAGAGCTTTGCAGGGGTCGGCCACAAAGACAGCTGGGAATTATCTGCAAGTTTTCATGTTTCTGGCCTTGGGAACGTTTCCTCTTTGCTATTGTGAAGGAATTACATTGTTTCCTTCAAATAATAGCATATGGACATGGATGACTGTTTTCTTCTGACAGGAAAGTCCTGGGAAGAATGAGACAATTAACCAGGCAGACGGTAAACTGGCTCCTGCCCCTTTCTGATCATACGAAGAGTTCCAAATTAGGGACTGCTGCCGGTAACCCGAAGGAGGATCAGAAATTACAGGCATTGCCCATCAGGCTGTTCCAGGAGACAGCATGCTTGGGGAAAGTCATATCGACTCTCCACCGCATGGAAAATTACCTGGGTACCCTAAAACAAATGAAGGAGAAAAAAGAGCCCTTCCATATAGTGGTTTGGAAGACAGGACAACATCAGATACGTTAATGACACAATTTGTAGCTTCAGATGGCAAAAATATCAGTAGTCTGAAAATTTACCAAGCTACCCTTCTTCTCCTCTTATTCTTTCCTTCCTTCCTTTCTTCTTTCCTCCCTCTTTCCCTCACTTCTTCCTTCCTTCTCTCCCTCCCTCCTTCCTTCTTCCCCTCCCTCCTTGCTTTCATTCTTCCTTCCTCCCTCCCTCCCTCCCTCCTTTCTTTTTCTTTCTTCCTCCCTCCCTCCCTCCCTCCCTCCCTTCTTTCTTTCTTTCTTTCTTTCTTTCTTTCTTTCTTTCTTTCTTTCTTTCTTTCTTTCTTTCTTTCTTTCTTTCTTTCTTTCTTTCTTTCTTTCTTTCTTTCTTTCTTTCTTTCTTTCTTTCTTTCTTTCTTTCTTTCTTTCTTTCTTTCTTTCTTTCTTTCTTCCTTTCTCTCTTTCTTTCTTCCTTTCTCTCTTTCTCTCTTTCTTTCCTTTTTTCTTCCTTTCTTTGTTTCTTCTTTCATTCCTTCCTCCCTCTCTCCTTCCCTCCCTACTCTCTCTCTTTCCCTCTGTCCCTGAGTAGCCATCCCTTGTAACAGAGAATAAAACAAAAAGGCAGTTCAGCAACATTGACTAACACATGAACAAGGTCTGATAGGACTTTGGATTCCACATTTGAGAAAGGAACTTGATCGCCTCGAAATCATTCAGGAATGACAACCAGGATAATGACCTCTAAGATCGTGAAGATGAGCTAACAAGGAATAGCTAACCCAAAGGATGGAAGGGGAAGGTTAAAACCTTCTTCAACTATTTGACAGGCTGTCATGTGGAAGAGAGAATAGACTTGTGCTGCTGCGGAGTTCTGGCAAATGTTTACAATTATTCTAGAAGTTAAGCAATGAAGGTGAAGGTAAATATTTGAAGCCAAATAGGAAAGGGTAAAAAGTTTTTAACAATTTTTGTTTGTTTTTAGCCTATTGAAGACCTTGGGATATTTTTAGGTAGCATAGAAGGGACCAACAGAGAAGGAAAGGTTGAGGATGAAAGGAGTGAGACGATTGAGGGAATAAGTCCTGCAAGAAAGCAAAAGGATTCTGATCCAAGACACAAAGGGAAGGCTTTAGCCTGGGAAAGCGGGAGAGTCACTTCATTGCCTGAGACTCAGTTAAGGTTGAGAGGATGGAAGATGGCTCAGAAAGAAGAAGGGAGCTCACATTCTACGGTGTTAATGTGACGAAATAGGATGTGATGTCATCTGCTCAAGAGGATTTGTGTATGGTCTATTGCACTCAGAGTTCATCTAGAAACATAAATTATCTTTGATATCTAATAGAAGGACCTAAGGAGGCAAGGAAAAATTCATTCAATTTACTTACATCTGATTTATTTTAGTCCAGAAGCAAGTCAGTAAATGCTAATTTGTGGGGCTGGTTGTACTGAAAACGAAAATGTAGTTTCCATTTCTAGTTGTCTTAGCATGGTAAGAGGAAAACTGAACAATGAATTGACTATGCCCTGATATAAATTAATAGATTAAACTTTGTCTTTCCCTGTTATTTTAAAAGTCAGAATAAGATTTCTGTAATACATGTTATAAAATGCTTTCAATATCTCAGGGCTCAAATTTACTCATCTCTAAAAACACGGTATTGGGTTAGAGAATCCCTGAGGCCCCTTCTAGCTTTAATAATCTATAATAATATAATCATAATCTAAATAATGTATAGTTCTAATAACTGAATTTATTCTGATGGAGATCCTAGAATCATAGATTCTGAGCTAGAAGGGACCTCTGAAGCCATCTAATTCAAATCCTCTCTCTCTCTCTCTCTCTTTCTCTCTCTCTCTCTCTCTCTCTCTCTCTCTCTCTCTCTCTCTCTCTCTCTCTCTCTCTCTCCTAAATCTTTATCTTCCATCTTAGAATCAATACTGCATATTGGTTCCAAGGCAGAAGAGTGGTAAGGGCTAGGCAAGGGGGTTAAGTGACTTGTCCAGGGTCACACAGCTAGGAAGTGTCTAAGGCCACATTTGAACTCAGAACCTCCCATCTCCAGGTCCTAGCTCTCTATCTACTAAGCCACTTTGCTTCCCTCTCAGTTTTCTCATTTTATATTTGAGTTAATGGAGCCTTTCTAAAGAGTCTTCACTAATAATAGCTACTTTCCAGTGTTGTGAAGAAAAAAAGAAACTTGTAAAGGACTTTGCAAAAGCTTAAGGTGCTCTCTATATGCTAGATTTATTATTTATTATTATATTATGATATTTCCTTGCTGTAAGAGTCAGAGAGCAATATGGCAATCGATGGACTTGGGAGTCACGAAGACCTGGGTTCTGTGTTCCAATCTCACCTCTGAGGCTTATTAGCTGGATTACTATGGGCAATAGATGTAGCATCTCTGAACCTCAGTTTCCTCCTCTGTAGAATAAGGATAATAATAACTGGAGGCATCTAGCGACTCATTTATTGTGAGAATAAAATGAGATTATGCTCCTAAAGAACTCTGCGAACTTTAAAGTTCTCTCTATGTGCCAATGAATGTTATTACGATCTATCTTTTGTCGGATGCCAAGCAGTTGCCTGGCCGGCCATCCCCAGGCAGTTTTCATATCTGAAGAGCAAATCATCCTGTCTTTTCAGAGTCCCCTTCACTGGCTTCCTTCTGAGATGCTCAGGGATGCTCTTCCTGTCCCTCTGCCCTTCCTGCTTCTTCCTTCCTCTCTCCTCACTTCTTGCCTCCAGGGTAGGAGTCTGGAAGGAGTAAATCCTCTTTATTGCTTCCCCACAACCTCAAGGCTTTGGCTTAAGCACAGAAGGGCATCGTTCTGCCAGATGCCAAGAAACTGGAAGCTTGTGAAGAGTATGCAAGCATACAGCGTGGCAGGACGGGGCTTGGAGCGAGGACGCGACGCTCATCACCAGCAGGCTGTCAGTGGCCGTGCATGACGTGTGTAAAGGCTGTGGTCTGGGCTGGCAACAGAATGTCTCTGTAAAGAGGAAAGAATCGTGACCAGCTGACCCTCCACGGTGATGGCAGAGGGGGTGAGGCAGCGAGAAAATGAAGTTTAAGCCTCCTTTTCCTTAGGAAGAAAGCCATAGTACTCACTGTGGTGTATAAGACACTAAAGTGGGGCTGCCATTGTTGGGAGAGAAGGGGACTAACTGCCATTTGAGACGTCTATGAAAAGCGCATCTAGGTAGGACAATGGAGAGAGCGCCAGGTACTTGCTGTGTGACCCTAGGCAGGTCACTTAACCCTGTTTGCCTCAGTTTCTTCATTTGTAGAGTGAGATGGAGAAAGAAATGGCAAACCACTCCAGAATCTTTGCCAAGAAAACCCCCAGTGGGGTCACAAAGAGTAGGACAAGCATGAGCACAATAAAAAAAATGACCTTTAAAAAAAATCTATGAGAAGACCTCAAGACTTAACGGTATCTCCTAAGAGAACCTGAAATGTGGTTTTGAAAGGATTTCCTTAGAGACTTGAATGACCATCCTGAAGGAACTGTTTCCAGAGCTCCGTGAGAGAGAGGTTGTAAGGGTTGGTGAGAAGCTTCCGTTCTATATCTCTTTGCTGGGCTTTTTAAAAAAACCAGACTTTATTTAACACTTTCTCAAATAAAATGAAATCCCTAATTTTAAAGCTAGCATCGTCTGGACATTCTGCCCTTTCCACGGACTCTTGGGTCAACAGATGAATAGAGGCTTCGTTATTAAATTTACATCTTAAACTGATGCTCAGGCTCCAGAAAGTTACCTGCCACAAAAATGTAGGATTCTTCTGTTTAATTGAACTAGGAAGGAAAATAGCAAGAACATTTGCTTTCCGAGTACCTGGAAGCAGGCCAGCATCTTCCCTTTTCCCCCTTTATCCTTTAATTCTCAGATACGTACTCTATATTTACCTGGCCTATAAACAAAGCAGCTTTTGAGTTGAAAAGTCCATTACCAAAAGCAAACCTAGAACATTCAGGCAAGACCAGACAAGCAACTGCCCATTCCAGGTGGCCTAAACGCCAAATCACTGGACTTCAAACCCCAGACTTCCTGTCTTCCTCTCACCAGCCGGAGCTGACTTACTCCCACGCCTCTTGCTGATGGACTGAAGTAACCAGGATGTTCTACGCTGGACAGCTAATTAGGGAGTAAAAGCCTTCTCAAACAATTGCTGGCTTGAATGCCATCCATTCCCCTTTCTAGGACAGGCGTCAGCTTCCTCGGAGCTGGATTCCACGGCACGGCGTAAAAGGAACTCACATGTCTTCATCGACATCTTTTGGGTTGGGATGTACAGTGGAAGCGATATCTTAACCTTAACTTGCGAAATCAGAACTCCAACTGTGAAAAATTCGACTAATTTTTACTTTAAAGGTAGCGAGATGGTCTTTGACATCAAATCGGCTCAAGGGACTAACGTTGTGCTGTTGACATCATTTCTGGTTACTTGATTAAAAAAAAAAATATTCCAGGAGAAGCTCGACCATCTTGAGAGGCTTTTGGCTGAGGGACCACGATAGGCAATTTGGAAGCAGGGGATCAACTTGTGGTCCCTCAGCGAGCAACGTATATCCTTCTTGAAAATATTTCAGTGCTTTGTCTAGGAAAATCTCCTCTCGTTAACTGTTGATGTGTGTTTCATTTCACTCCAAATCCATTCTAAACCGTAAGCACACTGGTCTGAGTCTGGACTATCCCAGAACAGAGAAAATAGTTCTTTATCCAATAAAAAATTAGACTTATTCTTGGGTCTAGTGATAGAGTTGAATAGGTCTTGCTTCTGCTCTCTCTTTTACAATAGCTACTCTCCTTCTTTACAGAGTTGCTCTTACTAAGTCTGGGAGAAGAAAGGTGGATGTGGGATGAGATTATCCAGGGAGTTTTCGGTTTGGAGTTCACTATGGGGCTGGTGATGGATACGTTGCTAGGTTGGGCTAGACCAGAGGATGATTTTGTGAATTTTAAAAAGGCAGAGAATTTGATCTTCCCACAGGGCTGTATCCTGGGACCTCCTCTCTCTCTCTCTCTCTCTCTCTCTCTCTCTCTCTCTCTCTCTCTCTCTCTCTCTCTCTCTCTCTCTCTCTGTGTCTTGTCTATCTCTCTGCCTCAGTATCTTTTTTGGATTCTCTCTGTCTCTGCGTCTTCCTCTGTTTTTCTCTGCCTCTCTCTTTCTCTCTGTGTATCTCTCTCTGCCTCTCTGTATCTCTCTTTCCTTGTCTCTATCTCTGTCTCTCTGTCTCTCTGTCTCTGTCTCTGTCTGTCTCTGTCTCTCTCTCATTTGAAAATTTTTATTTAATTAACTTAGAATATTTTCCCATGGTTCCATGATTCATGTTCTTTCCCTCCCCTCCTCCCACCTCACTCCTGCAGTCAACACCCAACTCCACTGGGTTTTACATCTGTCATTGATCAAGACCTATTTCTATATTATTGATATTTGCACTAGGGTGATCATTTAGAGTCTATAACCCTAATCATATCCCCATCAACACATGTGATCAAGGAGTTCTTTTTCTTCTGTGTTTCTGCTCCCACAATTCTTTCTCTGAATGTGGAAAGTGTTCTTTCTCATAAGTTCCTCCAAATTGGGACCTCCTCTCTTCTCTATACTATAGGTGACCTCATCAGCTCCCCTAGATTCAACTGTTATCTCTGCGTTGATGTTTCTCAAATTTACTTCCCCAACTCTAAACTCTCTGCTAGTGACTAGTCTCACGTCTCCAAGTGCCTGCTGGACATCTTGATCCAGTAGACATCTTAAACTCAACATGTCAAAAACTAAACTAATTTTTCTTCCCCATGCCTCCCTGCTTCCTAACTTCCTTATTACTGTGAAGGGCAATACTAGTCTCCAGGATCACCCAGACTCACAACCCAACTGTCTGTCACTTTTGATTTCTCGCCATCTCTTCCTCCTCTTCCTACCTTCTATTTCGAATCTGTTGCCAAGACTTTTGGATTTTACCTTTGTGACATCTATCTTAGTTAGCGCCCTCTCTCCTCTGACACTGCCACCACCAGGCTTCATTGCCTCGTGCCTTGGCTATTTTGTTAGAACTATTGTATCTCAGGATTATGTGTTTTTACTGGCTGTCCCTCAGGCCTGGAATGTCTTCTTTTCTCATCTCTACCTCATACTTCCTTTGAATCCTATCTTCTATAAGAAGCCTTTCCAATCCCTCTTAACTCGGGTGCTTTCCTTATGTTGATTATTTCCTATTTGTCATATCTATATTTCACACATGGATGTACATAGACACAGAGAGATCATATATATGTAGCACATGGCACGCATGCATCTATTTTTGTTTGTATAAGTTTATTTGCATGTTGTCTTCCTCATTGGACTGTGAGCTCCTTTATTGCCTTTTACCTTTCTTTATATACTCAGCATTTAGCCTCATGGCTGGCACATAATGGAAGCTTAATAAATGTTTATACAATGAGCCTGAAATAGTTGTCCTCTGTGGCAGTGTCTGAATTGGCATTCAAGGACAAATCAGACAGTGAGGGACAAGAAGCCTCAAGACTAGAGCCAGGCAGGTATAGATACAAAGGGGGACTTTGTGAGGATTCTATGCAGGGAGACTTCCAGTTACCAGGAGCTATGAGTTACCCTTTGGCTAGGTGTGCTTTCTTAGTTTGAACCCACTTTTCCCTGGTCTTTATATCTACTTGTCATACATACATACAAACATTTAAGGGGACATTTTCATCTCTACTATTTTTAACTCTATACTATCTCAGTAAACATCCTTTCCTAAAAATGGAATTCTATTTCTCTAGGTGATAATCAATGTCCGGGAGCACACTGGATGGGGGCTCATGAACAACAATATTAGATAACCCAACTCTCCAGAGTCCTCAGAATTGTCTCTAAGATCTTAAACTGAGAAATAGTCATTCACCAGAGACCCAACCTGCCATTGCAAAGGGGATTAGGAGATTGAGAGATTTTAAGCTACTTAAAACAAAGATTAGAATACCAAAGTCAACAAGTACATCAACTGTGTCCAACAGTATATACAATATTCCATCCTTCTAAAATCCCACGTCTTAGTCTCCTATGTGCAAGGAATTGTGTTAAGTACAAAGAAAAGAAATCAAAATAGCAACTGATCTGACTGTAGGTGTTTATGTTCTATTGTAAGGACACAATATAGACCCAAATAAAGAAATATAAGGAAAGAGAGAGCCTGGACAACTTCAGAATTCGAGGAGATTTCACAGAGATGGTAAGATCTAAGCAGAACCTTTAAGATCTAACAGGGAACCTGAGAGACAAAAGAGGATATATATATATATATATATATATACATATATATATATATATATATACACACACACACATATATATGTAAATATTTATTGCTCTCTCAAAGTTTGTTTGCCTTTGCTCATGCTTTTTTTCCCCTTAACTGTTTACAGGAATTTGCTTGTTTGTACCTTGTGTTTGTTTATATTTGCCTCTTGTGTTCAAATGAAAAAGGAAACAAAACAAAAATTATCCTATTCCTCTTCAAGACAGGGGATTGTGGGTCAGTATTCTTTCAAAATTGTGGTTTATGAGCCCCTCTGCTCTGTCTCCATTCCTCTCTCATGTTGCTTCTTGCTGGTGGCCCACCAAGCCACTGCTCTCAGCTGCCAACCTGAAAACACCCAAAGCCTCTGCAAACTCTCTTTGCTCTGGCAAACTCGCCTGGTCTATTGGCCCTGCTGTCCTGCAGTCGGCTGGTGTTTCTGTTGAGCTGCTGCTCTCTGTCACTGAAACCCACTTCTGGGTCCAATGAGCTGCTCTCTGGGATTTTTTGCTGCTGCCACCTGCCGGTTCTCCCACTAAACATTTTTTTCCTAGAGGGAAAGAAATGTCAACTTTTTTAGATCACAGTCTTGGGGGTTGATCATGATTTTTAATGATTCAGATCCCAGCTAGCCAACCAGTCAGAGAAGCTCTTGGGTATTGAGCCTGTCTTTGAAGAGTCTTTGTCTTCTGCCTTAGCCATTCATTCTATTCTTGGTGTCTTTTACTTTATTCATTCATTTATTTATTCATCCATTTATTTTTTACTTATCCACTTATTCATTCATTAACTTATTTATTTTTTTATTCATTCATTCATTCATTCATTCATTCATTCACTTGTTTGTTTACCTATTTATCTATTTATTTATATGTTCATTCATTCATTTATTTGTTTGTTTGTTTATTTATTTCACCTTAATTTCTTTGAGTCCAGACTGATAATTTCATCTGTGTTTGGAATTCCAATGTGAAAACTTCAGACATTGATGCAAATGAACTATTGTCTGCAACTTATAGAGAGTTTCCCTGGGTACCACACACATAAATACATCCACACACAGGCAAATGTGTTTGTGTGTGTTTAGATATAGGTTTATATATATATATATATATATATATATATATATATATATATGGCTATATGTGTACTTATAGATGTGCATAAATACACACACACATATGCAATTTATGACTGACAGAAGCAAAGTCTTCAAATATGCATACTGGTTCCTGCCCAAGCTGCCACGTGGAAACTTTCTGGGAATCTATTCCAGGACGTGTATGATGGAGATGCTAAGACTCAACCATGATGGGAAGTTTCTACCTGGCCTGGGAGGTCTGAACCCAGGGCTCAAGGATCATGGAGTGCAGAGGAGGCAGCACCTCTTGGAGCCAGTCCTGAGACTAGGGCTGGGGTCCTTGGCAGCCTTCATAGCTTCCTTTCTTGGTCTTAGTCAAGTTACTATTCTCAGATGGAATATTCCCATTGAAGAGTCCACCAATGGAGAAAGGTCTTACGAAAGCAGTAGCTATGAGTAACCCCTTTTACCACAGACTAAGGGGAAGGGGATGTCAGTCCGCCTTCTTCAAAGAGGTGTCTTCAGAACAGATTCAGTGGCAGACAGGATGATAGGGATGACGAGTATCTTGGACCATTCCCAGATGGACTTCTTATGGTTCCTCTGGAAGGCTTGGTTGGAGATGATGAATATTTGATAAGAACACGGTCCCTCTATTTTGTGAATCGATGTTACACCTGAGTGATTGTGGGAAATAACTTTTCTTCCTGTAATAAAGCTCCAGTTTCAGTACAGTTTCAAAGCGATCTCAAGATCTCTATCTATAGGAAGGGATTTGTTAAATACATGAAAGATGGTTCAGTTTCTGATGTATAATTTTCGCCACCAGGTGGTGTCTTGCTAGGAATTCTGTAGGTGTTAAATTTTTGCAGCCTTCCATAAAATATGGCATCCTTTCAGCCATTTCCTTGAATTATTTTCCTCATTATTCTCTTTGACTGACACATCCTTTAGCTCTCAAAGATTTTCCAAACTCAACTCCAGGGCAGGTTCAAGAGACTCTTTTACTTCTCACATTTCAATTAAAAAATAATTGGGATTGCTTAGGCCATCATTTCCACCTTTGTTGACATGACTCATAGAAAGACTTGATTTCTGCTCATCCAAATGGGGCTGAAATTTCTGGGAGCTCAATATCCGCACTCACCTCCATCCCCTTTTGCCCACAGCAAACTCATGAAGACCATTTACCAAGACACTGGGGAGGGTGGTGGGGCAGCTGGGTAGCTCAGTGGATTGAGAGCCAGGCCTAGAGACGGGGGTCCTAGGTTCAAATCTGGCCTCAGCCACTTCCTAGCTGTGTGACCCTGGGCAAGTCACTTGACCCCCATTGCCTAGCCCTTACCACTCTTCTGCCTTGGAGCCAATACACAGTATTGATTCCAAGACGGAAGGTAAGGGTTAAAAAAAAAAAAGACACTGAGAGGGCTGTAATCCGACTTGGTGGATAGAACCCTCCTAACAATGAAACTACAGAACCTCGAAGTCTTTACATCAAGGTCTAAAACCAAGTGGGACTGATGCTGTTACTTCAGTCATTTCCAGTGGAGCAACTTGGAATGGAACGGTAGGATCTGGGCACCCAGGTACCATGTAAATGGATGGATCCCTCTTGAAGATGGTTTTGAATAAAGACATTTGCCAAAGTCTACTCTTTTTTATAATATATAATAATATGTTAAATATAATAAAAATATAAAATAACAGGTAACATATAATAAATATATCAATTATAAAATAAAATGATATAATAAATATATTAAATATTAAATAGAATCAATCCAAAATATATAACAATATATTAAATATCACTATAAATAATTATAAATATTATAAAAACCACAAATTATAGATATTAAATATAATAATGCAATAAATATATTAAATATTAAATAGAAAAATAGAAAACAATATAATTAATATATCAAATATAATAAAAATATAAAATAATGTAATGAATATAGAAAACATATCAAAATATAAAATAATATGATATATTAAATATAACCAAACATGAAATAATATAATAAATATATTAAATATGAGATATAGTAAAAATACAAAATAATATATTAAATATAATAAAAATAATATATATAATAAATAAACAAAATAAACCATTTCCATTCAGAGAAAATGAAGGGAGAAGAACACTGCCTTGGGAATCAGATAACTCTTGTTGAAGCCCGGCTCTGTCACTTATTATCTGTGTGGTAAATCCTTTCACCTCTCCAAGCCTTGATGTAAAATCATTTGTAAAATAAGGAGATTGGAATAGCTGATCTCCGAGGTCTCTTCCAGGTCTAAAGCTATGATCTTGTGATACTGCACGAAATCCTTTTTCAAGAAGAATGTTCCTCCTCCCCCTCCACAAATATCCATAAAGATGCTAAATCTTGAGGGGCCTGTCAGTGCCTCTCCCCCCTTTCACCTTGGTTTAATATCCACACGAAAGAGCTTTTTCTTACACATTCTATGTACGGTGTTTGCTCCCGAATCCCATTTCCCGCAGGTCTAGCTGCCCTGTCTCTTCTCCTCCCTATGAGTAGCTCTTGCTGATAATCCTAAAGGTACACGTGAGACAAGACAGTGGAATTTTGGCCATCCAGACCCCCTTTTGGCTACTAAACCATAAAACGCACCACGAAAGCCGTCCATTTTGCACCCTTTGTACCCACTCTCATTTATTGGGGGCAGAGTTAGCCCAGAGACCTCATTTCGGTCAGGAGTGTTCGTGACATCCTTTGAGGCTGAAGCCATATTACTAACATGCTCTCCATCACTTTCTTGAGTCTAGCCAATAAACAAAATAATAAATCAATGTTTCAGCCCCTGCGAAGTGTAGCATTTGCCAATTTCCTAGAGCAGGTTGGAGCTGGCCTTAGTAGAGCTCTGTGACTCCCAACCCAAATGCCCAATTTGAGTTTTCTGACCTAAATGCTGAGCAAAGGTAGAGGCAAAGTGAGCCACGATAGGCCCAAAGTTGACAGCTTGCCAAAGGAGGGACCCACACTGGACCGTCAGACCCTGAATCATTGGGAAGTTCCAGAATCTGGGACTTAGAATATTGATGATGGCGCACCCGAGCGGGAATATTCTTCAAACCTAAAAAACTTTGTATCAAAAGCCTTTTCCTCAATGATATTTCCCAAACGGCATTCTCTGGAATTCCGCTGTCTTGGGCGGGCGCTCATTAGGGTATCTGCGAGAAAATGTCAACGCAGTCCTACTTTTGCCTCTCAAATTTTCAAATGTATGATGGTGTATGATGGAGAACAGCAGCGTGGAAAGATCTGGATTTGGGGTCAGAAGAAACCTGGGCTTCAGAGCTGTATGAATGGGAAGTCCCTTTTTTCTTAGAATCTCTGTAAAATAAGGATGATACCAAGTGAACTACCTCTAGTATAGAATTGCTGTGGGGCACTAAGAATGTGTGCTTGGGGGGCAGTTGGTTTAGTGGACTCACTGAAAACCAGGACTAGAGATGGGTTCAAATCTGCCCTCAGATACTTCCTAGCTGCAAGTCACAACCTCCATTGTCTAGCTTTTAAGAATGTATGCTTATATCAGAAATACTTGTTTTATTCAGCAATTTTTTAATGGAAAATAGGATTTGTTTCCTATTTATAGGAAATATATAAATGTGATATAAATAATACAAAGAAATGAAATATAAATCACAAATAAATGAAATATAAATAATATAAATAATGAAATAAATAATATAAATAATGAAATAAATGAAATATAAATGATATAAATAATGAAATAAATAATTTAAAGTAAAAGTGAATAATATAAACAAATAAAATAGAAACCTATGAATAATAAAATAAATAATATAAATGAAATATAAGTAAAATAAATACGTAAAATATAAATAATAGAAACAAATGAAATATAAACAATGAAATAAATAGTATAAATAAATGAAATATAAATAATATAAATAATGAAACAAATAATATAAATATAAAATGAATACTATAAGTAGCTGAAATAGAAATAATATAAACAAATGAAATATAAATAATATAAATAATGAAATATAACTAATGACATAAGTAATATAAATAATGAAATGAATATTATAAATGAGAAATGAATAATATAAATAACTGAAATATAAATAATATAAACAAGTGAAATAATGAAATATAAATAATATAAATAAATTAGATATAAATAATGTAAATAAGTTAAATATAAACAATATGAGTAATATAAATAAATGTAGGAAATAAATAAATACATTCTCCCCTCCAGGGCTAGCCTTCCCTCCCTTGGAGGTATTCCATATTCCCAAGCCTCTCAGCTCAGCATCGATGGGTTCTGTCAACATATTCAAACCCGACAATGTTCTGTTGCCAAGTTAGATTGAGAAACACAGCCCTGGAACACACAATTGGGCTCTAGGTGGGTCAGGTCAAGCCTGATGAATGGATTTCAGTCAGTCCCACAAGAAATGCAGGAGGACAATTGCTTCCTAATTCTTGTTTTCTCAAACTGTTGCTTCACCATTGTTCACTGGCTTACAGGTTATGACAAGTGAAAAATCAATATTCCCTCCTCCTTCCCTCTGTTGGTATTCGCTGTAATGACATTCCTAAAGAGCTCGTCTGGAGCCCATAATTCAGCACTGCGGTAACTTTCCACCGACTGGCAAAGGTGATTAAGGAAGCGGAAAGCCCCCAATGTTCCCGCGCGGTAAGGCAGGGAGAGATTCTCTCAGAGGGAAGGAATGCATGAAGTTGATTGCTGAAGCACCAAGCAGTTGCCCATCACTGTCCTGTGTGCCGACGGACCCTTGCGATGCTCCAGAGGGTTTTGTGACGGTGACCCAAAGATGCCAGTGAGGAAAGAGAAGATTCAGACACACCTGATGTGCATTTCCAACCCTGTGGGGAACAGGGGAGTAGCGAGGGGAACCTCCGTTGTGTAAATGATTTGCAAAGTGCCAAGCAGCAAGGAAATAGTGTTTTAAAATCCATTTTTCTCCCCCTCCACCTCCCTCCATTGGCCCATTGTTCCCCTCCTCCTCTTGCCTCTTCCTCTGGGCTTTCCTTCCTCCTGAGGCAGAGCTCCCTATCAGATCAGATGCCACGGGGAGATGGGAAGAGCTAGGGAGACCATGTTCTGGTCCCTGGGAAGCCAGGGGGTGTGTGTCTGCCAACACCTCCCTCCCTCTGCCCCCAGGCAAGAAGATAGCACAAATAAACACACATGATGGGGATACAAAACAGAGGCGGAAAAATGCTTTGGGGAAGTAGAGAAAAGCTAGAGGTAGGACTCAGGAGAAAGGAGTTCTAGATGCGGGGCTTTACTGATCTGAGCTCTGTTTTCCCGATTTGTCCATCGAGGAGGCTGGATTGGGGGGACATGTAAAGGCCCTTCCAGGCGGCGGGAAAACAGGCACATTATTAGTAGATCTGGAAATTGGTCTGGTCGTTCTGAAAAATAATTGAGATGATGCCCTCAGAGTTACTAAATTGTAAGCCCACTGACCGGCCGCTATCATTACTAGACCAAGGAGGGAGGGAAAGGAGCTGTATTTACAGCAATACTTACAGGAATTCTTTTCATAAGAGCCCCAACTGAAAACTAAGAAGAGTCTCATCTTTGGGGGAAATAACCAATGGACGAATATACATGTACCACGAGAACTGGTGAAATGGATCATTTGGGAGGAAACTGGGAAGATTTCTATGAACTGATTCAGAGTGAAAAGAAAGAACCAGGAAAGAAATTCATTCAATGACAAGAACTTCTGAGTGAAAAACACCGGTGAAAGATATTTCAGAGCCCTGATCATATCAATGCAAGGATAAATCGCAAGTGCAAAGGACTAAAGAGAAAACAGACCATTCAACAACTCTGAGGGACTAGACAAAGAATGCAAACCCACCTCCAGAAAGAGAACTGTTGGACTTGGAATGCATACTTCTTATGTGACTGTGGGCAAGTCATTCGACCTCCATTACCTAGCTCTTACCACTTGTCTGCCTTGACACAACCAAGACACAATATTGAATCTAAGACAGAAGGTAAGAGTAAAAAAAAGAAAGAAAGGAAAGAAAAAAAGCCTTTGAAACTTATAGGGCCAAATTTTCTTTAAAAATAAAAGTTTTCCATTTATTCTCATAATTCTGGGATTTCTAGAAAAATCTATGTTTGTGTGCATGTGGACATATTTTCTAGAACTTCTCTGATCTTAATTTGAGTCCAAAAGTATTTAAGGCATGGAAGTTGAAGACCTTCACACAATGCTATGAGTGTATATATAATATTGGTAAGACTGTAATTTACCCTTTGAAATTCACTCTCTTATTTGGTCAGTTTATGAATTCCTCCATTTTTCTTTTACCCCCCCTTGAAGTCACAGAGATCGCTACACTGAGAAAATGTTCAAGGAACAGAGATTCTACCACATACATATCAATTATGTTCATTTTCACTTAGCCTATAATTATTTTAAAACAAAACTCTTTTAGAGAAAGGGAGAATTCATTGTCTACATTCCAGCCAGAAGATTTAATTAAGTAACTAAAACAATGAATTACATGCCTCACCTCCCAGAGTTGTTGTGAGGATCACATGAGATAATATTTGTATAAAATATATGTAAATGTTAGCTGATATTATTATTTTTATTATTATATGCTATGAGATCGGAATTTGCTTTTGTTGAAAAATTTAAGCCTGCCATTTCAAGGAAATCTATCTTATTATTTGCTCAATCCAAAGACCTACTGGATAAAAACATTTTTGCTTTCAAGAGAGTTTTCCAAATGAATTCTTTAAAGGATTACAAAGAGGCCTGCCCATGCAATTGAATGATCTATAATCTTATGAAAAAAAAAAAAAGCTGAAATTTTTCTTTTTAAAAGGCAAAGCCAGAAAATTTTCTTCTTTTAAAGTCTTTTATTTAAACTACACAGAATAAACTTACAGAATAAGAAAAACCTGAGAGATGAAGAGGGGAAACAAAACAAAACAAAACTGAGTGTTTACCAAGAATTGCAAATGGTCATTTTCAGAACACACCACAAAGTTCCATTCTCTGTTCCAGGGACTTGGCGTAATTCATTGGGACATGATGGCAGAGCACTCATACTTTTCTAGTTTATCAAAATAAACCTAAATGTTCCTTTTCCAAGCTTTCCCTAAAAATGGGCATCTCTTCTGACTTTGTGAACCCCAAACCAAAACGCATATATTCTATCTAGTAGTGGAAAGGAAAAAGCAATTATCTAGTGCCTCCCAGGTGCCAAGTATTTTGCTAAGTGCTTTTCAAATGTGTTCTCCCTTTCAATGGGCTGACATGATCTTCTTCTAGAGAAGCATAGCCAAGTGCTGGCCTGGGAGTCAGGGGATGTGGGTTCAAATTCATAGCCTGCCACTGGCTCCCTCTTCTAACTTGGGCTCAGCCTCCTTTCCTTCAGAGATGCTGTAAGTGCTAGACTTTGATTCAGAAGACCTGGGTGTGATTCAGACCTCAGAAAACTATTGGTTCTATCCGCCATAGACAAATTGTTGAACTTGGGAGATATTTGTAAAAAACAAAAAACAAAATGGCCCTTGTAGCTCTTCTACCCACTTCCTAGGGTTGCTAGCAGGTGATTTGTAGACTTCAAAGTCATTTCCAAATGGGACCTCACAGGCAGGCTAGTTGCACCATCCGTGAAACACTCCTCATGGATCAGACCCTACCAAAGAGCTTTTCCCAGCATCGGAAGCCTCCCAGCATTGGGTCAAAGCTTACAGTAACACACACACCCCAGACTTGGAGCTTTGGCTGCCATTTGGACAGCCTGACAATCGATGGGGGTCGTTGAGTTCTTCAAACAGTCCTGTCTCTATAATTTCTTCTTGCCAAGCTATGGGAACAGCTCCTGTTGCAAATTTTTTAAAGAACTTTCTGTCTCTGTCATCGAATTCTACCCCCTTGATCTCAGAGAAGTCTTCAATGTCGGCGATGTCTTTGGCATACACCACCGAGGGGTCCGGCACAAAAGGAGGCTCGACGAGGCCAGCCTCCAATCGGGGGAAATTGATGGTTTGGAAGAAAGCGTGTTTCCTTGGATCATCCCCTTCTTGTCTGTAAAGACAGGAGACAGAGAGTCTGAAATGTCAGAAACTAACAAAATCTTTTTGCTTTGAGAAATCTTCCATCAATGTGGATTGGGAGACCCCGGAGGGTGAAGGGCGACCTTCCATCCTCCTTCTTCCTGGAAGGGAATAGAAGAAGCTGAGGATGGGAGCTTGGAGGCACAAACTCCCAAGTGAAGGAAGAGTTAAAAGAGGATGAGTCAAAACAACAACTGCTGCTTGGATGGCTATCTCCCCCCTAAACAGTAATTCTGGGTTGTTGTTTGGGTACCTCTAATGCCCTGCCACAGAAGCAGTGAGTCACGGAGGGCGATTATCATACCTGAGGGTTCCAAGAAAGACTGTACAGTGCTTTGTCCCAGATCCCATTCCCAGCCTCTGCCGGCTTAGACGTTGCAAAATTGTGAGTAAACAGGATTATTTTCTGCTTTCTCATCAGTTCAGGATGGCACCAGACCATGCAACAAATTATATGCTTTAGAAGATTTGGGGTATTTAATAACATAATGGAGACTTGTCTAAAATCTTTTAGATTTAAAAAAAAAAAACTTTTAGATGCCATTTCCCCTGGAAATGGTCTTTGAATGTCACATTCATCTTGGTTACTTGCTTTTTTTTAATTTTTGAAAATTTAATTTAATTAATAAATTGAGAATCTTTTTTCTATGGTTTCAAGATTCATATGCTTTCCCTGCCCTCTCCCAACCCCCCCCCAGCTGATGCATAATTCTTCTGGGGTTTTACATGTGTCATGGATCAAGATCCATTTCCATACCATTGATATTTGCACCAGGGGGCCACTTGGTTCTGAGTCATGTTATTTATTTAACTTTTATTGAATGTAATGAATCAAAATATTATTATTACTGTTAACATCATCATTATTTTGGCCTGGATTTGTGACTTTAATGGTGCAAAGAATTCCTCTTATGGAAATTCCCTCCACTGTTGCATGTGCATATCTTAGAAGGGCCCGGACCCAGAAGGTACTCCATATATTTCAGAGGCAGGATTTGACTCTTAAAGTCTTTCTGATTTCATGGCTGGCCTTTTACTCACTCTGCCACTTTTCCTCTTCCTGAAAAATTGATTATCTATTGATTGTCGATAATCGAAGTGATTATCTATCACTTATGACTTGTATGACTTTTAGCAAGGGCTTTCTCTCTGCTCCTTATTTCCTTACCTGTAAAACAAGGAGGTTGTAGTAGATGGTCTTGTCCAACCCTAAATGTCTCCCAAGTGTCAGAAATAGGATTTAAATAAAGCTGGGTCTTCCTGACCACAAGCCTAATATCCCCACCTTGCCTGGAGGAGTCTGAAGTTGCATTCCTTTGGCACTCAGAAAAATAGCCAGGAGATGAGAATAGCCTTGACCACTGCCTACAGCACTTATTCACCCACACGGGAAGTGGGTAAAGAGAGCTGACCTAGTCCAGGAGGCCTAGCATGGCCCACATGGTATAAACTCTTGATGTTCCGCTCAGCAGTGTTCTTATAGGAAATACTCTGGGCTCTGGGATGTGGAATCAGACTCTTTCAAAGCACATTCCATCTTTTAAAGGATGAGCTTCCTAGTCTGTCCAAGTTAAAAAGAAGAAAAAAGGAGCCTGTTTGTGATTAATCCAATCCTAATGAAAAGCGAAGATATATCCTGATGGTATTTTATTTCACTCTTTTTGCCACAAAACAACAAATAAATTGGGCCAACATCTTATACCATGCATCAAAACAAGCACCAGATGTAAAAGTGATCTTGATGTAAAAAAAGACATCATTGAAACAACTGGAGGTGAATGGAAGGAAATACATTCCAGGCTTGTGGTTTTTGAGGTAAATAAAGTCATGACTGAACAAGGGATGAAGGAGATAAGAAATATATAAAACAGAACTTTATATAATTTTTAAAAATGTACACCAGCAAAACTAATGGAATTAGAATAAAAATAGAAACTGTGTATTAGGGAAAATCTTTGAATCAGAAATATTTGTGATGTCCAAGGTGTATTGAAAGTTGACTTAAATATATAAGACTGAGAGCCTTTCCCCAAGAGATCAGTGATTCAATGACATGAACAGTTTTGGAAGACTTATAAATGACTGACAACCATTATTTCCCAATGACTAATATAAAAGAAATAAAGGTCAAAAGAACTAAGTTTTCATTTCATATCCAGCAAATTGGAAAAAATGATAAAATACAAAGTCAGTGCTGGAGAGGCTGTGGTAAGGCAGGTACAATGTCACTGGTGGTAAGTCTACGAAAGGATCCAACTGTTTTGGAAAACAATTTGGAACTTCATGAGGAGAGTGACTAAACTATTTATGCCTCTTTGACCCAACACAACCACCACTGGACATTCAAGGAACTTAGTGACAGAGGGGAAAGTCTCATGTGTCCAAATCTTTACAGTAGTAGATAGGTAGCATGGAGTCAGCTAGGACTAATCTTAGAGTCAGGATAATGGGTTCAAATACTATCCCCCCCTTCCCCCATGCTAGCTGGGCAAGTATCTTAGGTTGGTTTAACAGCTAGATGGCCCTGTGGATAAAGTCAGGAAGCTCTGAGCTCAAATCCAACCTTTGACACTTACTAGCTATGTGGGCAAGTCAATTAACTTCTGTTTGCCTCAGTTTCCTAAGTTTTAAAATGGGAGGATAATAATAGCACCTACCTTTCAAGGATGTTATGAGAGAATACTTGTAAAGCACTTAACATAGTGCCTGGTACATAATAAATGCTTATTTCCTTCCTTCCTTCCTTCCTTCCTTCCTTCCTTCCTTCCTTCCTTCCTTCCTTCCTTCCTTCCTTCCTTCCTTCCTTCCTTCCTTCCTTCCTTCCTTCCTTCCTTCCTTCCTTCCTTCCTTCCTTCCTTGTTCCCTCTTTTCCTCCATCTCTCCCTTCCTCCCTTTCTCAGTGCCCCAGGCAATACACTATGACATAAACTGAGGATGAACCCCCAATCCACCTCAGTGGAAGGAATTTTTACTTCAAGAGTCACTAATGAAACCTCAGTCCCCAGCCAAATACCCAAACACACCCACTTTGAAGGGAAGAGTATAACTGGATATTATTTTTTAAAAAAAGAAAAGAGGCTCAAAGACATGAAACATTTACTATTCTTGTGATCACTCTTTGGGCTCTTTCCATTTGAGTTTTTTGCTTAGGGCTACCCCAAAGGGCTCTTTTCATATTTATTCAAACACTTCTACTGTGGATTAGGATATCTAGAATGCAATACTTTTACATTTTGCATATTTTCTTCTAAATCCATCCCTGTTAGGATGGACTGAACCAAGAGAGCCGCAGGGTTGCCATCTACTGGAACTACTAATATAAAGTTTCCACCCTGGAGCTTGGGCTCCTATCCTTAGATCTTCCTTCTGTGGCTCAGAGTGGGTCTCTCAGCTGATTTTTGCTTTGATATAATGAAAGTGGAAGGCCTTAAGTCCCATGGAAGCCAAGTCATGTTATGGACGGCAAGGGAGTAATTAATTCTCCTGGGGATGGTAGGTCGTCTGGACTCTGGCCAGAAAAGGTCAGCCCTGCCATTCTAGAGGAGCCAGAGACCCCCACTGCCTCCTGACTGCAGGAAGAAGCACATTCTTTCAGAGGTCAAAAATACACATGAAAACTAGCTCTGAGGAGCTTTAACAGATACAGCTAGAGATAGCTGAGAGGCTTAGTGTCCTCAGGGAACATTACAAGACTAATCTTTACATCAGGCTTAGCCAGTCTTTAATAGTGGCTCTGGCAAATACTCTGGCAAAACAAGGCACAGATGGACCAGCCTTACCCTTCTGATAGGGCTGATCACTCCTAAATCCATATTCCCACCAAAACCAGGGGAAACCACAAGCTGCTTTGGGGTTCTAGAACCTTTCCAAGAATGATCAACCAGACTTTAAGCCTCTTGAGAGTAGAATCTCTGTTTCTATCCCTCCCTCCCTTTAGCAGCTAAGCCAGGGACCTAAATGCTTGCTGAGGATAAGGAAGGGGCCAGAGAACTACCCTCCCCATCTCCTCCTTCTCCATCTCCTCCATCACATGTCCAGGACATTTCCAAGCTGGGAACACTGGGGTTCTGCCTCAGAGATGCCCACCACAGTTCTGTTATTAGGTAGCACTCAGGGATTTTGTTATTCTTGGACCAGTCCCTGGCAGCTCTGCAGTGTGTGTTTTTTTTTACCCATCACTCTGAAGTTTGGTTTGGCATGAATCAAAGAAGCTATCAAGAGAGGCAGTTTCTTGATTATTATCAAGGGAGCCAAAGAGAAGATTTCTCAGGCTCATTAATCCAGTAGAATAGGTTTCAGAGAACAGACAGGCACTCTTTCCCCATTTTGGGGAAATCATGCCGAGATTAGAATGGGTCCATTTATATTAACAGGGGCTGGAAAGCACCTGCTTATGTGTGAAGTCTCTGCTTGAGTATAATGTGTGGCCAGTGAAGCCCAGCCCAGATGTCAGGATCATTTGGGAGGCTGTGTCTCTTGGAAGCACTTCTATCAGAAACCTCAGAGGTTATTGTTGCCCTTATCCTGCTGCATTTTATGAGCCACGTGATAGAAAGATACACACGAATGCTGGAGTAAGCCTGGCTTCAAGCCTAAAAGCTTGCCATCTTTTCTTTCATTAGAACACATCTATTTATCCTCATGAGGTAGCTGAGTAAGGTGTTAGGAAATATTCCTTTGTTATCTGAAGAATAACAGCAGGTCACAAAGTAGGACCAGCTTTACAGAAAGCCTCTCCCAAAGACCTGGGTTTTTATCCTTTAAAAAAAAATGTCCAAAGGCAGCCCAGAGAAGGTCACTTGGATCCCTGGCACTTTGCAGTCTTGGAACATGCTCAGGTTTTAGGAAAACACTTGCTTATGCTTTGTTATTTGAATGAAACTTTTTTTAAAAAAGAATCAACGAGGATCTGGCCTGAAAATGTTGGAGGATATGTTATTGAGCAGCTGTTATTTATTCATGGGGCTCCCTAACTTCACAAACAGTTTTTCAAAAGAGCTACGGCAACAGATGCTTTGTAGCATAAAACTCTAAGATCAAGCTTGAGACAAGAATCATACTTTAGGATAGCATTTTCCTTGATTATTTTTACCCATTTTCTAAACTAAGGAGACCAACAAAATGTATAGTTCCCAATGAAAATTATAAATTTTTTTCAGTTGAAAGGGGCTTTGGTGATCCTCTAACCCAGGTCCCTCATTAGTGAGGTTTTGAGAAAAGTAAGTCTTAGAAAGAAGAATCAATCATTATCTTCCCCAAAGGCATCTTCTTAGTAATCTCTAGCTTTGGAACTACTCCTTTGGAATTGCTTTCAGAACCAAGTTAGGCTGAGGAAACAAAGCTAATTGCATCCTGTTTTTTGACCTAAACCAGTATAACCCAGCCTTATCACCCAGTCTATTCCTTAGATTTGCCTCAAGATAATTTTCTTATTTCAAAACTCAAAGGGCAAAGAATTGTTACTAAGGCTATAGAGAAGAATGTACTAAAGCCTAGGGAGGTAATTCTAAATGAGGAGTTCTGAGCATTCTGAGCAACAGCAGTATGGGTAGAATAAGTATACAGCCCCCCAAGAGGAATACTTCAAAGAGAACCACACTAAATTGGGGGTGAAAGCATTGTTATGATTGTTAAAAAAATCAGACACGACTTTAATGAAATAAGTACATGAAAGCAGTAAAAGAACACAAAAAGATAAACAAAAACCCTGAAAGATTATAAAATGGGGGGGGGGGAGTTTAATGAAGCAGTAGATTGATCGAGGAATAGAATGGGCTGGATGGAGTACAAAAATGCAGTTGGTAGAAAAAAATAATACAATAACAACAACCCAACAAAACTTTGAAGGGATAGGGTATAAAGGGCATTAAAATTGTAAACACAGGCTCTAGATTTGAATCCTGGCTCAGGCATTAATTTTCTGTGTTATATTGGCCAAGTCACCGAATCTTTTTGGGTCTTTGTTTCTTCATCTGTAATTTGAAGAGGTTGGATGAGATGACCTTCAGGAACCCTTCCAGTTTTAAATCTATTCTAGTATATATTTTCAGAATCTCAAAACCAGTCTCAACAGTAGAAAGAAAAAAAATTAATCAAACTATCCTTTTGTAGAAGATTATCTAAAACATACCACCAATTTTGTACCTTTTTTTTTCTTTTGGAATATATCTGGAGTTTGTTTTTTATCTTAAGGAACAATACAATTCACTCATTCTCTACACATTGTACAATCCAGTAACATATATATATGTTATATATATAACAAAATAAGTAACAAAATATATAGAGAAGGTGGTTTGATCAACAAGCACCAATCACCCAACCAAAAGGCATTTACTACTATGGGTCAGGCATTGTGCTAAGTACTGGGGATAGAAAACAAAAACAAACACAATGCCTACCCTTAAGAAACTTACATTCTAATGAGGGAGACAACATGTAGTGTCATGGCCCCCTGAGGGAGGTAGAGGAGGCAGCCCATGCCTCAGAAGTTCAACTCCCATCATCATTTTAACTATCATCTCTCCTCGAACCCTGAAGAAGACAGCCCAGCATTCTGAGACCAAGAACCTTGGGTAGAGCAATATGTCCAGTCCACTGTCCATAGCTATCACTCTGGGTAGCTTTGAATTTGCAGTCTGGTGACTATTCCAGCAGGGGCTATGACTATCTTTAGGTGCTGAACATCTAGAAAAGAAGGTTCTTGTCACCAAATTCACTGGCACTGTAAATGGTTCAACATCAGAAACTGATACAATTTTATCAGTGGAAATCACATGAACGAAGAGGCATTATTCTCTGCTTTACTGTTGTACTGTAAGAACCATGGGAACCTTTCCATTTGATGGTAGCTGAAACCTCCTATATGGATTGTCTTCTCTATTAGAAAATGATCTCCTTGAGAGGAGGGACTAACATATTTCTATTTTTTATCCCTGGGATTAAAACAGTGCTTGGCACATACTAAGTCTTAAATGATTTAATTATTAATCCATTCATGTACCTAAATAGATATATGCCTCTATAAGATATACAGAGACTAGATATAAGGTAACCTTAGAGGGGAAGGCATAGAGATTGGAGTGTGAGCTGGAAGGGACCAAGATTCTGCTAGCACTGACCGCCCAAGGCAATACTTCTAAAGATTTTGGTTTCATCAAGGTAGATATTCCTTCTGTCAATGCAGAAAGCTACCCTTCTATGACTCTCGTCAAACGTTGCCATAGTGGAAAAGGTCATCATCATTTAGCCAGTCTCTTTCACACTGACCCAGGTTGGTCCTTGGACCAAAGATACGACCTAAATAAAATGCATCACTGCTTACTGACAAGGTGTTTTCATCAATCCAAAGTAGCCTCAATAATAATTAATTTATATTATAATATAATAATAATAATAACAATAATGATAAACTAGTTAACACGAGTTACACAGCTCATGTTTACCTGCTTCCTAAGCGCTGCTCTGCTTTTTTGGCCAGGAAGAGACGGCAAATGTCTTTGGCTTCTTCTGTGAAGCCTTCGTGTTGGAATTTGACCTCCTGTTCCAAGGTTCTCTGCTTTAAATCTTCTTTGCTGACCTTTTCCTTGTAATCTTTGAACGGCGTTCGCCCAGCCACCATTTCGTAAATACTACATCCCATTGCAAACCAGTCCACAGGATAGGAATAACTCTCCTCTTCCTTCAGGATTTCTGGAGCCATGTAACCATGGGTTCCAGCCTATAATGAAAGGGGAGGGGAAAGTTTTAGTTTGATTAATTTTTGACAATTATAATAAACTCTTGATTATTCAAGGACTACTCATCCAATTAGGCAACTAGGTGGTTCAGGGGAAAGAGCACCATGTCTGAAGTCAGGAATACCAGAGATCAAATGCAACCTTGGACTTTTACTAGTGCTATGAACCTGGAGAAGTCACTTAACCCTGTTTGTCTGAGTTTCCTTATCTGTAAAATAAACTGGCGAAGGAAATGGCAAACCACTCCAGGATCTTTGCTGAGAAAACCCCAAATGGTTCACAAAGAAAAATGACTAAAAACAAAAATCAACCAATCTGTGAACTTTTCTGCTACTCAAAACCTTATACCTTTTTGTTGCCCAAAATTAAGGCAGTTCCATATTAATTATATTCCAGAAGAAGAGATAAAAACTGAAATCAGTCAATTTTACTCCCTTTGGTGGTTCTCCAGGAAAATCCTTGCTTGATATCTCATGGTGGCTTGGGAGTGTTCCTAGTTTCTTGAATTCTATTCACAAGAATAACTCAGGCATACAGTTCTGTTGACTTCTGCCAAGTATAAGACTTCTAATATGGACTTGGAAAAGGACCACATGTCTGTTGTCCAAAGACCAAACCTAGCTAAGATGGGAGAAGCTCATCACTTGTCACAAAGCTAGTTTGAGTATCCATTGGTGTTCAGATAATGGCAGCTCCCTCTTATGGGGTGTTTTAAGTTTGTAATGAGGGAATATTTACAAAACAGAGCAACACCTAGAGCCTAATAAGGGCTTAATAAAGTCTTGTTCTCCTTCCATCAATCAAAGGGGAATAGGGGCGAGGGTAAGAGACTGTGAACTGGAAGAGTTCTCCAGCCATCTAGTCCAATTCTCTCTTTTCCCAGTACCATGAGGCCTCTCCAGAGAAGTCTTGTCCAATGCCCTCAGGAGCATCTTTGGGGGATTTTAATATTTTGCATATAGTGGGGAAGTAGGAAGAGCTGCTCATCTGCTATCCCTTGATCTCACTACATGGGATCTTAGGTTTAGAGCTGGAACACTATCTAATTAAACTCCTTCATTTTAGAGAGAAGGAAATATAAGGTTAGACCATCCTGTAGCTAGCAGTTACTGGCAAAGCCAATCCTGATAACTTTAAATCTGGGGCTTCTTCTCACCAAATCCCATTTCCCCCTTTTTAATACTCTTATACATGTCATAGGTTATATCTTCTATATACTTCATGTGAACAAATCATCTTCAGTAATATGCTGTAGCCTACTTACGTCCATTTGACTTTCCATTTTCTTTGTTTGTTTTTAAACCCTTACTTTCCATCTTAGAATCAATACTGTTTGTGGGTTCCAAAGCAGAAGGGTGGTAAGGGCTAGGCAATGGGGGTTAAGTGAATTGCTCAGGTTGACACAGTTCGGAAGTTTCTGAGGCCAGGTTTGAACCCAGGACCTCCCATCTCTGGATCTGGTCCTCAATCCACTGAGCCACCCAGCTGCCCCCTTTTCCACTGTTCTTTTGGTAACCTTCACTCCAATTCTTTGGAGATCACCAGTGCTATGTTCTTTGTCACTATCTAACCTTAGGTATTTTAGCCAAATAGTGCTATGATAAATATATATAAAGAAATATATAAAAACAAACATATACAAATACAATAGTACTATAATAAATGTAGTTTGAATGCTTGCATAGAGACAGAAGACCCTTTTGTGAAGACCTAGACAAGTGCTCTACTTGAATTATATTCTAAGATTTTCCAGAGTTAAAAAAGCATGTTTTCAAATTTAATTTTTATTTTGTTTTGTTTTTCTCAATTATATGTAAACAAAATTTTGTAATATTCTTTTAAAAAGATTTTTTGAGATCCATAATCTTTTCCTCCTTCCCTTCTTTCCCCCCTCCTTGAGAAGGCAAGCTATTTGATATAAGTTATGCAAAAGATTTCCTGTATTAGCCACATTGCAAAAGAAAACAGAAAAAAAAGGCATGTTTTATTGGGCCTTCCCCTTAAGACTTACCTTGGTTCATGTAATTCTGATTCTTAAAGTACAGCCTGATGGGTTACATCTTGAGGTCTTGTCTGGGTGTATTTGATTTGTGTGTGTGTGTGTGTGTGTGTGTGTGTGTGTGTGTGTGTGTGTGTGTGTTTTAGCTAAACTATTTGTTCCAGGATAGCTCGTGGGATATCATCACATGTTTTAATTATGAAATATACTCAAATTATATTTTCACCAGTACCACATATAATCTTTGTATGGCATTCACCATTCTAGGAAAAATTTCTAGGAATTATTGGTGGGGGGGGAACCTCTGTGTCAACTTCTAGGTCTTAAAGAAAGCTATAAAAAATGGGGACAAAGTCAATCTGATGATACAGCTTTGCAGATCCTCAGACAACAGATTTAGAGTTTGCTTCTGATCTTTTTCTTAAAGCCTTTCCAGTTTGGTAGAGTTTTTGAAAACTTAGTCACTTCTGCACCAAAGTGAAGGATCAGAGTATAACTTTAGACATATATCATCTATCTATCTATCTATCTATCTATCTATCTATCTATCTATCTATCTATCCATCCATCCATCCATCCATCTATCCATTCATCCACCTATCCATCCATCCATTTATCCATCCATCCATCCATCTATCTAGCTATCTAGCTATCATCTATCTATCTAAAATTTCTTCTTCCTCATATATATACTTGATTTTTATAGATATTTATATATTATAGATATTATATATTTTTATAATTTATATGTATATATATTTGAAGTATATAATATACATATATATATTTGAGAAAAAAACACCAGGAAGAGAATATCCCTTCATTATTTTAAAAGGGTGGCATTTCACTGATATTTTATGGTCACTCCTATTTATTAGGAGAGAATTTGGAGAGAAGGGCACCAAGCAGGGGCACATAAAAGTAAATCTCTATGTGTAAATTCTCTGGAAATATGGAGATAAACTGAAAATGAGAAAAAGACTTTGGAAAGAACTTGAAATGTAAGTCTGAGAGGAGTATCCTCATGCTAATAAAAATAACTAGGATTTCACCTCATGCACAGCAAATTGGAAAAGATGATAAAATATGGAAAAAGTCAATGTTGGAGGGGCCGGGGAAAGACAGTCACCCTAACATATTATTGATGGTGGTTTGGATTGTCCAACCATTCTGGAACATAATTTGAAATTATGCTAAGATAGCGATTCAAGTATCTGAGTCAAAAGACTCAGAGATCCTATTGTTAGGAAATCAAAGATAGTCTTCTATAATAATTACCAAGCTCTTTGTGGGAGTAAAGAACTAGGAGGAAACAAAGTAGATGCCCATTGGTTGGGGAATTGGTAAATAAACTGGTGACTAAATGGAATAGAATATTACTGCACTGTAAGAAGTGATAAAAATGAAGAACTCAGTGAAGGAGAGGAAGACATTGATGAATTGATGCAAATAGAAGGCAGAGAACCAGTAGCATAGTAGCCATCATGACTCTAATAATGTTAATGAAAAGAACAAAGACATTAACTGTGATATAATATAATGACCAAGCTCAGAAATAAACCTCCCTCATGGCAGAGATGGGCATCTATGTGTATGGGATATTTCATATTCTCTTAGACATAGCTGGTTTGGTTATTCTGAGCTGCTTTGTTTCTCTTTCTTTATAAACCTTTTTTTCCTGGATCTTGCTGGAGAGGGAAGTGGAGAGGATATATTTAGAAATTAAAGTGATGTAAAAAACAAAAAAAAATCAATAAAATAAGATAAGGAAAATGACAGAGCATCCCTTAATTGTTTTTTCTGTAGCTGAAGACTGGTAAGGAATAATAGCCAGCACAAATAGAAATCAGGATTAACTAGCAAATACAGGAGAGAAAGATGTAGGGATGATAATGAGTATTGGATGAATAATAATTCAGAAAGATGAGGTCAAGAAACATTATATGACTCACCCAAAGTCACACAGGAGTAATCTTCAAGGTTGGGAATTGATCCTGGGTCCTCTGACTATCACTAAGGAATAGTTATTGAACTGCCATTGGTAGAGGAAGTTTTTTAACTGCAAGTTCCCTACAGTAACAAAATCATAGATCAGGATCAAAAGGAAAAAACCCCAACATCTTTCATCCCTTTGATCAAAACAAAACAAAAAATTCTTTTATCTCTCTGAAGCCTCTTCTTTAAACTTTTTAGATTTAGGATACTCTTAAAAACTGAAGCCTCCTGTGCACCTTAAAAAACTATTGATGGTCCCAATAGCTTTAGTTTATGTGAGTTACAGCTATAAATATATGCCATGTTAGAAATTAAAACAGATAAAATTTAAAATTTAAAAAAATTAAATTTTTAATTTTTAAAAATTTGAATTAATTTAATGTAATTAAATTAAAAATTAAATTAGATTAAATTATAAATAAAATTTAAATTTAAAATTAATTAAAATTTAAAAATTTGGAATGAAAAATTTTTAATTTAGTTAAATTTCCAAATGTGTAATATTTTCATAAAAATAACTTTTCTAGAACATAAAAAGGAGAAAAGTGGTTTGACATGTTTGACATAGTTTTTCAAATCTCTTTAATGTCTGGCTTAAGAGAAGACAGCTAAGTTCTCCTGTCTGTGGCATATGAAAAAAAAAATCCAGCCTCACAGAGATTGGTCATTGGAAAAGGGAGGATGATTTTAGAAAACAAATAACATCTTAGCATTATTGTGAAAATGGCTTTGACCTCATGGACCCCAAGAAAAGGTGTCAGGGACTCCCAAAGGTCCTGGACCACACTTTTGAGAACAGCTGCCTTTGATAAAGCACTTTTCTAAATGATGTCTTTGACAGCTGTGAAGGGAAGGAGGCAATAAGCATCTGGGGGCCAGAAATCTGATTGGAGGACACCTCCCTGGGCTCAGGCACTCCCCCCAACAAGGATGGAGTTTATCAGTGACTGGCAGTCAGCTGGCTCAGGCTGCTTGGCTTGGCTGCATGTCAGGCACCGTGTGGTGTCCAGTACACATAGGATACAGGATGTATTTCACAATTAAGTCGAATACAATGAAAGGTTCATTCTAAATGTGTAGCCTGACTTTTCATTCCATTTCCTGGCCATTAATAAATCTTCCTGTGTCCACTGGGTCCATTGCTCTCTCCTCACTAATTCCTGCAGCATGGCAGAATCCAAAGGGCTGGCAGAGCTTTAGAAATGATTTGATTTCCACTCACTTTTCTAGATGAACTAAGAGATGTGTCCTAGGTCATACATGTGGCCCAAGCTGGGTAGAATTAATGCTGGTTTTGGAGAGGGAGTACCTGGGTTCAAATCCCAGGAACAGCCAGCCACTGACTATATCTGGTCTTGGGCAAATAACTTCTTTGGGGGTCCATTTTTCTCATCCATGGGAGAAGGGAAGGGTTGAACTAAATGGCCTCAAGGACCCTTCTATTAGTCAATTTATGATTCTAGTAGAAGCAAAGGGTCAAATCTGAATCTGAAATCTAGTATATCTTTTTCCAAATGGCTCCTTTGAAAGGACTGGGAGAATGGAACCAACAAAATTACCTGGGTCAGAGTGATGCTACCTTCCCAGACTCCCCATGGAACCTACATTTTTACTGGTAGCCCTTTGGGTTCAGGAACAGCAGTTTAAACGAAAAAGAAAGACCTAACATTTCTACACACTTTAAGGTTTACAAAGCACTTTCCCCCATTATATTTGGGAGGCAGCAGTCACTAAAGAAAGCCCCAGATTTGGAGGGAGAGGACCTCCCTTAAGGCCTGCCTCACCTCTAATCACCCAACCTGGTAGAGCTTGTTTCTTCACGCATAAAATGAAGCTATTTAGATGAGATGATCTCTGAGGCCTCTTCCAATTCCAAATCTATGACCCAATATAATGATGGTTACTCCCTCTTTATGGATAAGAAAACTGAGGTTCAAATAAATTAAAGACACGTGTCCATGCTCACAGGAGATAGTAAACCTCTGGGCCAGAAATCAAGTCAGAGTCCCTCTATTCGATGCCCTTTACTCATTCTACTACTATACCCTACTAGCCCTCTATAACCAAACAACCTTCTCTTTGAAAAGAAAATGTTAATTTTCAAAACACAAATGCATTCCCTCACTTGATCCTCACATTAATAACCCTGTGGGGGTAGGCAGAGTACATGCTGTTGTCACCCCTATTTTTATAGATGAGGAAACTTCCATTCCAAGGGGTTTTGTGGCTAAATAAGGGGTTATTTGGCTAAGTAAATAGCCTTCTGGCTTTCAGCCTGTGTTTTCTCTCCCATCTCAGATGGTAGCCTTAACATCAACCTAAACACAAATAAAAATTCCCTTGCCACCCAGCAAATGGTCTTCCAGCCCTCAATAAGTGCTTTTAGGTATATGGGTTTTCAGTAATTGTTTGTTCATTGGCTGATGGGAGTGGTAAGCTTGTTACCAGAAATCATCTGCCATATTGACTTGAGCAAAGCATGATGTTTTTGTGGTTCTTCTATATCCCATTCCATTCTCACACTTGCTCCCAACTCATCCCCACCCACAGGCTCCCTATAATGTGCCCCACAGGCACATGATAAAAGATAGGTCCATGAGTTTGGCCAATGTGTCTTTTGGGGGTGCCTCAGAGACCACTCCAGAGCAAAGAGCCCAGAAAACAGTGGGGGAGACCAACATCAAATGGAGCTCCAAGAAGTAGGTCTGTCACTGCCATCTTTGGTGGGTTTGGCCATCAGAATCATCTCCAAGTTTTTCTGGATGTGTAAGTGGTACAATAAGAAAGGATCACCCATAAGTAGAGATCTGGATTATGGGCATCTGAACAAATGTGTCCACCACTGTAAAGCTCCACTGAGGGCGGCATATAGGACTATATAGTTAGATCTGGAAAAGACCCTAGAAGTCATTTAGCGCAAGGCCATCATTTTTCAGGTGAAGAAATTGATGCTTCAAGAATTTTAATGACTTGACCAAGATCACACAGATAATGCCAGAGGCAGGATTTGAACTAGTCTTCTGACTCCTAAGCCAGGATTTTTACCACACTACCTTCCTATGCTAAATAAACCTGTATTGATATGTATTATTATGTATTATTATGTACCTAGTTGTTCAGCCATGTCTGACTCTTCATGGTCCCATTTGGGATTTTCTTGGCAGAGATACTGGAGTGGTTTGCGATTTCCCTTTCTGGATTATTTTTATAGCTGAGGAAACTGAAGCAAACAGGGTTGTGACTTGCCCAAGGCCACACAGCTAGTATCTGAGCCCAGATTTTAACTCAGGGAGAAGAGTCTTCTCAACGCCAGCCCCAGTATTCTATCCACTGCCATGTAGGAGTGGGACTGGTGCTCTATCCAGTGAGTCACTCAGCTGCCCCCTATCTGTTGTGTTTTAATTTTTTCTTGTCTCATGGAGTCACTGATTTGTTTAATCCATTCTAGCTTTCAGGAAGTCTAATTCATAGAGTTTTTACCACCTTCTGTTCTAAACTACTAATTTTCCTTTCTAGCCTTTCCTCCCTAGGTCTCAATTCACTTAACAATACCTTTTGTATCTCCTGATTCACTTTTTCCAGGTTCTTGTCATCTTCTTGGACAGGTCCTTCTTTGCTCTGTTCACTTGGACTTGTGGAATTCTTTTCTCTTCCTCTAGTTTTACCTCTTTGGCTTCTTTCGGTCTGTAGTATTTTATTGCATCTGGTGTTTCTTCTGTTGACTCATATCTCCTGTCTCAATTTCTGAGTTGGGGATGTATGCTTGCATTAAGACAAGTCCAGCTTGGTTCTGGATGTGATGGCCAAACTCTCCCCAACACTTCCTAGGAATTCCTAGGTTTTGGCTTAGTCTTTTGGTGACTCGACTTTGGTTTTAGCCTTGATTCCTCTCCAAACCAGACCAGACCAGAGCTAGCTTCATCCCTCTCTATGACCCTAGTAGGGACAACCAGATGTTGTCCATTTGTGCTAGTTGAAGGCCTTCTGTATGACTGTAAGGATGTTGTGTCCCAGGCAGTGTCCTGGGCCCTTCTTGTTCTGGGATGTGGGCTGTCCTGGTGCTGGGATGCTTCATGCTGTGCCTTGGCTTTGGGTTGAGCATGGGCAGCCTAATGGATGCTCTGGTCCTTATCTCCTGCTGTTATTCAGGTCGAGGGCAGCCTGGGTACGGATCCCTGGCCCTGTCTCCTCCTGTGGGTCTGGGCTGCTCATACATTATCACCTTTCTTATCTTGACTCTTCTCACAGACTCCAGAAGTTTCTGGTAGTCTCACTGCAAAGTCATGGGTTGGGTCAAGAAGCGTATAACTGTTTCTCTTTTATTTTCTTTATCATCATTCCCCATAATGCATTTTTGGGCTTTATTGGGATGTGTGTGTGTGTGTGTGTGTGTGTGTGTGTGTGTGTGTGTGTGTGTGTGGTGGGATTGAAGCTTTGAGAGGTCCCACCACTATTTAGCCAGAAGTCCTAGCTATGCATCCACTCCCATAGACTTATCAGGCTTTTTTTTTTTTAATTAGCCCCATATCTATGCCTCCTTACTTCAGAAGAGAATTGAAGAAAGTGTTAAAATCTAATTGCTATAGAAATGTGAGTGCTGGTATTAATGTCATGGAGGTAGGTGACAGGGGCAAATCAGACTTTTGTTCTCCTGATATTCCTAATTTGAAATATGGATCTGGGCACAGCAAAGTAAAAATGAAGAGGAGGGAGACAGGCAATCCATAAAAACACCTTAATAGTGCACATGATGCTCATGGAAAAGCTTGTTGTTCATTGTCTCTGCCAAAAGTTCCTATCCTATCCTATCCATGGGGCCAAGACTTCAAGGCCCAGTGGACCCCCCAAATCTGGAATGGTTGTCCATTTCTAGTTTATTATTGAGTAAATACGAAGTCCCTTATGCTGTAGCACAGCTTTACTTTCCTACAGCAGTCCTTGGCCAGCAGGGATGAAATAACTAGAGGACGAACCCCTCCACCTTCTCCTTTAGTACCAATGGGCAAAGCTCTCTGTCTCTATCTTTCTCATCCTTCTATCTCTCCCTCCCTCTCTCTTTCCCCTGTCTCCTCTGTCTTTCTTCTTTCTCCCCCTCCTTCTCTGTCTCTGTCTACCTCCCTTGTTGTCTCACTCTATTTCTTCACTGCCTGTCTTTATTTCCTCCATTTCACTTTCTCCCTCTCTTCCCTCCATATTTCCCTTTCTTTCTCTCTTTGTCTCTCTCTTCCCCCCACCCCACATTTCCCTTTCTGTCTCCCTCTCTTCCCCCTATCTCTCTATCTACCCTCATCTTTCCCATTGTCTTTCTGTCTCTCGCTTACCCCCTCATATTTCTCTGGCTCCCTCTCTCTTCCCCCCATATTTCCCTTTCTGTCTCCCTTTCTCTGTCCTCCCTCTCTTCCCCACATATTTCCCTGTCTCCCTTTCTCTATCTCCTTCTCTTCCTTTCCCCATATTTCCCTTTGTTTCCTTTCTTCTCTTCTCCTCTTATCCCATATTTCCCTGTCTCCCTTTTTCTGTTTCCCTCTCTTCCCCCATATTTCCCTGTCTGTCTCCCTTTCTCTCTGTTTCCCTCTCTTCTCCCCCATATTCCCCCCTTTCTCTGTCTCCCTCTTCCCCACCTCATATTTCCTTGTCTCCCTCTCTTCCCTCCATATTTCCCTTTGTCTCCCTCTCTATCTCCCTTTCTTCTCCTCCATATTTCCCCCCTCTCCCTCTTCCCCCCATATTTCCGTTTCTGTCTTCCTTTATCTCTGTCTCCCTCTCTTCTTCCCTCTACTTCCCCCTCTCTCCCCTGCTTCCCCCTCTCATATTTTCTTGTCTCCCTCTCTCCTCCTCCATATTTTCCTTTCTTTCTCTCTCTCTTCTCCATATTTCCCCCTTCTCCCTCTTTCCCTTTTCATATTTTCTTGTCTCCCTCTCTTCTCCCCTCTCCCCTGCTTCCCCCTCTCATATTTCCTTGTCTCCCTCTCTCCTCCTCCATATTTTCCTTTCTTTCTCCCTCTCTTCTCCATATTTCCCCCTTCTCCCTCTTTCCCTTTTCATATTTTCTTGTCTCCCTCTCTTCTCCCCTCTCCCCTGCTTCCCCCTCTCATATTTCCTTGTCTCCCTCTCTCCTCCTCCATATTTTCCTTTCTGTCTCCCTCTCTTCTCCCCCATATTTCCCTGTCTGCCTCCCCCCCTCTGTCCCTCCCCCCTTTCTTCCCTCTCTCCCACAGATCATCCAACATCACAATCCAAACAGAGCAGGGAATCAGAGTGTACATCTTTTGTTTGCCGTGGCACAAGAACTGTTGAGCAGAGGAAAACGGCCTGCTGAGTTGAGCTCTATCAGCTGTTTCCTGGGGCTCCCTCCGTCCTTCCTCCTAGGGGTGCCACTGCCTGCTTTGTTCTCTTTCCCAGCTGTCCTTCTGCCCCTTTAAGCAGTGGCCTTTGCAGACCTCGGAGGAATGCTGCTATCAGACCCCAGGACCCTGGACCTTGCTTTAAGTGTTTTGGGTCCCCCCCCCATTTCTCTTGCGTGCGAGTTGCTGGGCTCTAGCCGAGGGGAGGGAGGGTTGAAAAGGCTGCCTGCCTCCTCTCTTTGTCTCGCCATTTTATTTTGTTTGGGTTGCTTGCTCATTGGCCCTTATGGGCCATGCTGTCTCTTCGTGTCTTGTGACCCCCTTGCAGGGGACCCCCCTCTCCCAGATCCCCCCCCTGTGATGTCACAGCGCCTGGGCTTCATCAGGATCTAACTGCATGGCGTGGGCTGGGGGGGACCCTTTAATTCCTCAAAGTTTTCCTTTTGCTGTGTTGATCTTGCAAACGGAGACAAATTTAGTGCGACTGTGGTTACTGCTCAGCTCTCCCCAGGCCCATGAGCCTTTCGGGTCAGTGGGTTTGTCTGATTGCTATGTGGTATGGCCAGCTGACAAAAACATGTTTTCTAGCTGCATCCCCCAGGATGTCCAGGACAAATCAGACTAAGCACAAAGCGGAGCTCAATTCAATAAACATTCATTAAGTACCCAGAATGTGCAGGGCGCCATGCTCCAATGCTGGGGCCTGGAAAAGCAAAACCCAACGACGAATGGGTCTCTGACATCGGGAAGCTGACATTCTACCCAAGGAGAGATGTGTCTAGACATTCCATGTGTAATATAGGCCTCTAATCTGTGTGTATAGACGCGTCCATGCACGTGGGAGCTAGAGAGAATGGGTCATTCATATGGCAGAATAAATGGAAAATATCTGCTATAAATTGTATTATATATAATGAATATAAAATAAACAAGAGGGAGTTGGGACATCCAGGGAGAGCTGTCTTGCAGGCAAGCTAGTGATGAGAGGTTAGAATTCAGAAGAGATTAAAGCTGGATCTGAAAAGAGAAGAAAATTGAATCCTGGGTGAGATGATGAAATGAGATCAACAAGAGCCAGAGGGTGAATAGAACAGAGAAGAGGGTACAGGCCAGACAGGGGGTACCAACAATGATGAGTAAGCAGGAGATCAATGGTGACCTAGCAAAGGAGACTAAGAAGGAGCGGTCAGAATGAGCAGGAGAATAACAGTGAGAGGGCAGGGTCATAAAAGCCAATGGAAGAGAAAATATTCAAGAAGAGTGATCCAAAATGGTGGTCCAAAGTATTGAAAGCTATAGAGCAGTCAGAGAGTTGGCCTTGTCAAAGAGAGGGACAACCTCTTCCAAGGAGACTAAATCAATAGAGGTAAGAATATAATCAGATGATGTCAAAGAGGTTTGAGTTGGGAAATAAAACAGAAGAGGGAGCTCATAAAATATGTGAAATAGGGAACTGGCATTCTTATAAAGTCTAGTTTTTATTTTTTAAAACTTTACCTTCCATTTTGGAGTCAATACTGTGTATTAGATCTAAGGCAGAAGAACATTAAGGACTGGGAAATGGGGGTTAAGTGACTTGCCCAGGGATCATACAGCTAGAAAGTACCTAAGGCTAGATTTGAACCCAGGACCTTCCACCCCCTGGTCTGGCCCTCAATCCACTAAGCCACCTATCTGCCCCCTATAGCTTAGTTTATAAGTGGTTGCTTATAAGAATTATGTGTCTGCATTTTGTTCAGTAGCTCCAATATGCTGCAACAAATTCACAGGAATCCATGTCTAGATAGAGAGGGATATAAGATCTATAAGCTATAGGGTTAGGATAGTGAGAAAATCTATGCTGCACATATTTTGTCATTATGAGGTTTTGGGCTAGTTCATAGTTCATCATCCTCTGCTAACATCTGTAGTAATTCGCAAGGATAGTTTTGCTTCTCTACTATTGTGCCATTTCTTTGGTTACAGTATAGACATCTCTTACTTAGACTCTGTGGCTTCCCTCAAAGCCCTGTTGACCCCTAAAAGGTTTACTGCCCTGAATTATTGGGTAATGGTCAAAAAGTGATGAATTATGGCCTCCCTTTCTGGCATTCCACCCAAACTTTCACAGTGTTTAAAGGCCTTTTAAAACTTTTTACTATTTCATGAGTTTCAATGCCCAACCCCTCCTCCACCCCCCCAACTCCAATTTTACTTGGTGGCCAACCTTCTCCTAATGAGAATCTCCATATTTAGCTAAGATGGTTCTTAAGCAAAAGGCTCAGGGGTTGTTTCTGGCTCATATATATTAATTAAAGTATTTCCAGCTTGGTAGAAACTGGGGGAGTTGGTGCTCTGCTGGCAAAGCCTTTGCTACCCCAGGATCGTCTCCACATGTCCATAACGGAGGCATCAGAGTGGGGCTTTAGTGGATGTACCCTGAAAAAAGGGTGGAACATTTGCATGAATGGAGTGATTACCCAAGTTGATTAAGCCATATATTTTTCAAACCATTGAAGCAAATCTTTTACAATGAGCCATTTATGCTACAAGAACATTATACAATGAGAATCAGTTCAGTGGACTGGACAGAGAGATTCAGGAAAAATCTAGATTTCAAGTCTTGCCTCTGACCCAAACTGGCTTGGTCAATCACCTAACTTTTCTGTGTCCCAGGAAATCCTCTAAGATGATGTTACAGAGCATATGTTGACCTACATTGGTAGAGTTCCTTATGGGAGTTTCCCATATCAATGATGATCTCATTGGATACCATACTGGCTTTTTCCCATTACTCTTCCAGCTTCAAAAAAAAATCTGAAAAACTGAAATAGTGGTAGCCCAGAACACATATCTGACCACTCTGCAAACCTTTAGGTATCTCTGTAATTGCTTAAGGACTCAGTGCTAACCTAACCTATAGGCAATTCTAGTTGACCAAAATGTATCAGTGAAAAGTGTTCAACATGGCGGAAGCCAATGTAGCTGACAATGCTCATGCCAGATCTCACTGGACAGCTCTATGATGTCCTTCCAGCACAAAGTTCACTCAGCCTACAAGGCAGGGACTGTTGTTAGAAACAGGAACTTTCTCTTGTTCAGATTCTTCAGTGATTTCCCATAAAGAACAAAACCCAGGCTCTCTCCCAGGATTTAAGTCACACATGGTAGGCACCAACGGATAGCTCTTTGGGGAGTGAACTCCGTGGCCATCTAGCCTCTAACTACTTCTACAAATATATTTCCCATTATTCTCTCATATTTGGAGATCACGGGATTTGGAACTGGAGAGGAACCTAAGAGATCATCTAAAAACCTCATTTTATAGAGAAGATAACAGAGACCTTGCCCAGGAATAGCAGAATGTTTGAGTCCATTCAACAGGTATTTATGGAACAGCTATGTGTATTGAGTTGACATTGGGGGAAAAGAGACATGAGAAAGGATCCCTGCCACCACCCATAAATGTTCCATGTTCTATGTCCATGAACTCTGAAATTCCTTTATCTGATCAGAATCTATTCCCATTCCATCCTTCCCTGTTAATGACCCCTGGCCTCGAATCTCAGAGGGGAGGTGCTAAGATGAAGGAGGACTGGGATGAACTTCTTACAGAAAGAGGAGATTTTATCTGAGTTTTTGAGGAAGCCAGGAAAGCCAGAAGGCAGAGATAAGGAGGAAAAGCATTGTAGATATGGGGGAAAGAGCCAGAGAAAATGCCTGGAGTCCTGGGAGGAAGTGAATTGTGTGAAGAACCACAAGGAGACAATATCCCTGGATCAGAGTACTTGGAGGGGAGTGAGATGTAAGAAATGGGGAAAAGGTTATGGAGGGCTTTAATGAAAAACAGGATTTTATATTTGGTCCTAGAGGAGCCCCTGCGGTTTATTGAAGGGGGTTGGATGGGGTGTAAACATGATCAGCCCTGCTTTTAAAGAAAATTAATTACGCATTGAAATCAAGGATGGACCAGCCTGGGGAGAGACTTGAGCCAGAGGAGATTATTTTGCAGACTATTGCAATAGTTCAGAGGTAAAGTGATATTTATTACCAGTGTAACCATGGACAAAGCCCTAAGCTCCTAGCCTCAGTTTCCTCACTGATAAAACAGGGGTTATAATACTGCCATTCCTGCTCCCAGATGCCAGAATTGAACTTTCCCCTATAACAAAGAAAACCCCCAAAGCATAATGGAGAATTCATCTATGATGGCAACATGGTAGGTGACACAAGGTAGGTAAAACACTCTTAGGAACTTTAAAATTATATATATATATATAATATAAAATTATCTATAAATATCAATTATTTTTAGTGGAAAGACCACAAGATCTGGAGTCATGTGACCTGGATCTGAGTGTGGAATTAACTACTTTCTAGGCAAATCCCAAAGGCAGCCTTTACTTCACTGTTGCTGACCCAATGCCAGGCATCCTATGTGATTAGTTAGGTGAGATGGGGCCGAAGGTTTCTCATCTATAAAATGAGAAGCTTAAACTAGAAGATTATTTCCAGGGTTTCTAAGCTCTAAATCCTATGATCTGTTTTTAGGCTGTTTTTTTTTTAATTGGTGCATTTTTTTTAACATCACTGTCATGCCTGAATGAATCCCTTTCTGGTCCCCTGATCTCAGAACTGAACTACCCCCTATAACAAAGAAAAAACTCCTAAGCATAATGGAGAGCTCATCTATATTGGACTTTTTGTCGGAAACACTGTATAGTTTGCTGAAGAGAGAAGAAACAAAAGAACACTGATTTAGGACTCAGAGGATCTGGGTTCAAACCCAATGTTTAATAATTATTACCTTTCTGATCCTGGGCAAGACCCTTTGCCTCCCTGGCCTCAGAATTTACTTCTAGATCTCTGCTCTGAAATCCTTGTATTCAGAAACTCGTACCTTACTTGCACTCATTTAGGGATTTATCGTGTTGGCCAACACACATTTATGAAGTGCCTTCTCTGGCCCTCTGGTTTACCCATCAGAATGTACATATTCAAATGAGTGCTGGCCATTTATTTCCACGAGGCAGCCCTGCTCAATACTATTCTCCAATTTTACCAATGTTACCATTTTTGAACTCTTTTGAAAGTGCCTTTGGAGTCTAGAGCACATTTTTGGAACATACCCAATGCTTGCAAACCTATCTCTACCAGGACCATTTTACTATAGAATGCAAGTGGTACACACACACACAAGCACACGCATGTGCGCACGTGCATGCTAAATTGTATATATAATACATAATATTACATAGATAACATATTTATAGATCATATATTATTGTATGTTCTATATTTTATGTATAACATGTATATATGTGTCATATAATATTATTGCATAATATTGTTTTATGTATAATCTATGCACATGTATAATATATGTATCATTATATTATCAGTCATTGTAGATCGTATTATTTATGCATGTATGTATATGCATATTATTATTGCATTATTAACATATTACACAAGTTGTTTTATGTATACTGTATATATGTATTATTATCTAATCATTAATATATTATTGCATATATATCTAATAACATCATATATAATATACTGTATATGTGATTTATATTAAAAATAATACATTATATAATACCACATTAATATATAATATATAACATATCAACATATTATTGTGTATATATAACGTGTACTGATATATTATTAATAAATTATAATATATATCTTGATATATTGCCATATTACTGTATAGAATATATAATGACATATATTATTGCATATATTATTGTATATAATAGATAATAATGTTATATATTATTGCATATAATAGATATTATTATGTATAATATGTTATATATTACTGCATATGATATATATCATTATGTATAATATATAATATACCTACATTATATAATTCTTTATTGTCTATAACATATAACAATATATTAGATACTGTTACATTAATATATAATTCCTTATCTATTATTGCATGTAATATATAATATAATTATTATATATAAAATATAACACCATGTTAGTATATATTATTGCACACAATAAAATAGTATATCACTTATATATTATATATGATATCTATTATTATATGCATATATATGTATATACTATATGATAACATATAATACATAGTCCTTAAAGCTGACCCAGCATGTTGTAGGGAATCATGATGTACGGAAGGATCACAGAAGCTGGGGATATGAAGAGGAAAGAGAGAATAAAAGTTATGATCAGGCATATATAAAAGAAGGATCATTCTATAGTTTTTTTAAAAAGTATTAAGCTAATTTAGGTCCTAACCTATAGCTGCCATGGGAAAAGCCATTAGTTTCCACCATATTCTAAAGACAAAAGTCTAGATCCTGTTTTATTGAGCTTAAAAATCAACATAAACAGTGGCTCAGACCCTTTTGAATCACTGTGCGTGTACCTGCATATAGGGTGGGTGGGAGACATTGAGTCACAGACCCCAGCACGTGGATTACGTTCCACGCAGGAGGGAATTTCCCCTTATTTTCCCCCTCCTATGATGGGCGGGTTGGACAACGCAACGTCTCAGGTCCCTTTCAGCTTGGAATCGGCGTGAGGACAATGTCTACAAGCCCCTGCACACACACTCAGCGGAGTGGCGAAGCTGGTGGTTTGGGACAAAGACGTCTCAGCTACCTGCTTCAAAATGTGGCAGATCTTCACTGTGGAGCCGAGAGCCTGACCGACCAAACTGAGCTCCCAGAGCTGCCGGAATGACTCCCTGGGCTAATAGCAGCTAACTCATTGCTATTATTCCAGGTCGTCGGGTTTGAGTAGTATCTTTCCTCTGAACACCTTCCCAAAGACTGTCTCACTCATCCCACCCAACAACCCCAACAGTGGGCGAGTAAAAGACAAATGTATTTGAGATCGAATTCCCAGCTTTACTCTCTGGGCTGAAATCAAGTTCTAAGCAAGACCGTTATTTTCCTCTCATTTCTCTTCTTTATGAACCGTTGTTGTTTGTGTTAGTAAGAGAGTGAGCAGAATTCCCTAATATTTATCCCTCTGTTCCATGGACGCTGTGAAGATAAACAGATGCAACCACCTGCTCGACTGTATTAACAGAAGAGACAGGCAGTTTCCAAAGCCCCAGGAGTCTCACAGAATGCTGGAAGGATTCAGCAGAGGACAGGATTTAAATGTGTCATTTTTTTCCTCCTTACATTTTCCAGCTGTGTATTGTAATTATTTATAGGCCATACAATTAGATATTTTGATATTTTAAAGGAGTTCTGTTAATTCTGTATATCATTTTCCATCTATTTATGAATAAAATGATCATGGTAAAAATCCAAAGGATGGGAGCTGTCGGTGTGTAGCATTCTTTTTTAAACAATTTTTTTTTAATCAATTACATGCAACAAATTTCCACGCAAGTTTTCCTAAGTTATACGATTGAACTTATCTCCCTCTTTCCCTTCTCTCCCCTTTCCCAGTGCTGGCAGGTGATTTAATCTTAGAGCATTCTTTAAAAACATTTTTCTTTTTGTTATTATAAACTTGGCAAACATTCTCTACCCCCAAACAAAGAAAACAACTTGACACTGAAAAAGAGGGCTGTACATGAAACTGAATCTGTTAGGTATATTGTGTGTGTGTGTGTTTCAACTTTAACATGGCAATTCCAATACTGTCCTACTTGTCTGTGTCCCTTCTGGACTTCTTTCTGCTCTTATTTACTGATTAATTGACTGAGATTGGGCCTTCCTATCTTGCCCAGAATGAATGGGCCCTCACCAACTCATCCCACTGCTGACTGGCATAAGAATTTTGAGCTGAGCACAGTATTTTCAATGTCCAGAGAAAGCAAGCTTTCTTTTTCAGGATGTTGGGTAAATCTCCTGTGACGAATTCACTGGAGGATATGGATAAAAGTCACCCAGGATGGAAAGGCATGGGTGAACCAAGCACAGGACTGGAGTCTTTGGAGAAGCATATACATAGATGAGGAAGAAGGCTGGTTCAGTTGTGTATTTTGAATGAGATCCTGATAATAAAAGGCTTTCCCCCCTCTTTTTTCCCCAGAGGGTTTTCGTGGAGGTTACCAAACACCTGAGAAGATGGACAAATCTTTCAACAAGATGATTGACCTCAAAAAAGTAAAAAAGGAGCTAAGTAACAGCTTAGAAAGAACAAATTTACGTGAAATAGCTAATGTTTTGTCTTCTCAGCCCCATGGAAATGTTTATACTCATCATCCCCACCTCTTGGTCTCTCCCTGAGAGATCTTTCCCCTCAACATCTCATGTCCACAAAAGGTTCAGAATATTCATCAGGAAAAACTTCTAGAGTCCAGACATCACAGAACTTTTTTCAAATCTTAAAATAATAAATATCATTTCCATTATAATATGCTTCCATTAAGTGACATTGTTATTCCTCTGATAAAGTCCTCTAATAGCTAAAACATACCAATGATTAGAGGATTTTAAATAGAGAATAAAAAGTTAAAAACAATAGCAGCAGCAGCACAAATAAAGGGCAAAAGTCCAATCCAGTCTATTAATAAAGAACCCAGAGAAAATTCTTAATTATTCAAACTCAGAACCCCCCAAATTTCATATACTGAATATTCAATGATCATCTCCACCTAGATAACTCCCCAAGATATAGAAATATACAGTTCTGAATTTTCTCTTGAGCTCCAGTCCAGCATAGTTGCTGGTTGCCACCAACTCACCCCTGTAACTATAGTTCAATACCTCCAAAATGTAATGTGTCCTCTTTCTCCCTAAATTTACTATTCCACCCAGACTTTTCTATTTCTGTTCAAGGTAGCACTACTGCATTAAATAAATATTCAAATAAAATGTCAATACATAAATATATATTTCAATATATTATATTTCAATCTATAAAACAAATAAAAATTCCAATAAAACTAGGAACTTTGTTTTGGCAGGGGGGAGAAATCAATCACTCAAACCACTGGCTAATCTGATGTTTAAGACAAGGAGAAAAAAACTTGATAGGGGTTGATCATGGTCAACTGCAAATAACATCACAAAAAATAAAACTGATAGGAACTGACGCATGACTGATATCATCTTTTCTGAATCAGTCATCTGTGTTTTGTAAGATTGATTAATCAATTAGAAAAATGTATTAAGCACTTACTACTTGCCAGTCATATGGGCATACAAAGAAAGGTAAAAAGAGTTCCCCTCCTCAAGCAGCTCATCTTCTAAAGGAGGAAACAGCATGAAAATAAAATATGAAAATAAAATACAAGAAGTAGACATCATTAGAGTGGGAAAGGCTAGGGGCACTGCAACAGGCCACTCAAAGAAGGCAGAATTTGTGCTAACACTTGTAGAAATGGAGGAAAAAAATATAAAATTTTAAAGAAAAAAATTTTAATTAAATGAAAAAAGAAAAGAAAAAAGGAAAAAATTAAAAGAAAAAAATTTTAATTTAAAGATTTTTTTTTAAATTAAAAGAAGAAAAAAAGGAAAATTGGGAGGTGGAGGAGTATTCCAGGCATAGGAAATGACAAGGGCAACAACATGGGAAAAGGACTCTCTCCTGAGAGGAACACTAAGTAGAGTAGAAACACAGTATCATTGAGTGTGGGATGGGTAGTAAAGTGTAACAATATATGGAAGATGGAAATCAGCCAAGTTTTAAAGAGTTTGAAATGGCAGCGAGCCTTCTATTTGTCACTGGAGGGAAATAGAAAGGGTCTAGAGCAGAGGTTCTCAGCCTGGAATCTAAAATTAAAAAACAAACAAACATATTTTTGTTTCAATATAATTGATTTTCTTTATAATACTGTGTGTATTTTACTTTATGAATTTAAAAACGTTATTCTAAGGGGTCCGTAGGTTTCACCAGACTGCCACAAGGGGTCCATGGCATAATTTGCAGATGAGAAACAAATTTTTGGATATGGACAATATGGGGATTTGTTTTGCTTGACTATGTTTATATAAAGGGTTTTACTTCCCCCTTCTCCCCCATCAGGGAAGGAAGAAGAAAAATGCTTGATAATTAAGAGAGAGAAAAAAGTTAAGAATTCCTGCATTCCAGTTTACTGAGCAGTGGGTTGACATTTTTAAAAAAATCCCTTTGACAACAGAGTAGAAAAATGGACTGGAGTGTGGAGATACTTGAGGCAGGAAGACCAAGTAGAAGGCTATTGAAATAATCTGAGGAGGACAGGACTAGGGTTGTGGATGTTGTGAAGGGAGAAATGACAAGACTGGAGAATGGATTAATTAAGGGGAGTGAGGAGGGGAGAACAATAAGCCTGGGTGTCTAAAAGAATATCAGTGTCCTCGGTAATAGTAACAAGGAAATTCAGAAAAAGCGTGGGTTTTGGGGGGGAGAGAAGATAATGAGTTCTATTTTGGACTTGTTGAATTTGAGACAAGGGATGTGAAGGAAGCAAAACTCCAAACTGATATAAAATTGAAATAAAAATGAATCAAGTTATTTCTTGGGATTGTCTTGCATATGTTGTGGTGGACTTGGAAGGGAGGGTGCCATTGACAAAGGTCAGCAGGATGCTCTTGACTAGAATAAATAGAATCTGTTTCCAACTTTCTTATAGAACTGGTGAAAAATAAAGGCATTCCTCGCTTCAGTTCATTTTGTGGGCATTTTTGGTGCTAGTGGGCACTCTTTACGTGGAAGCACGTCCAGTGGGAGTACCATTTGCTCCGTTACTCTCCATGGCTGGCTACTCATCTTGAGGGATGTGAGTTGGTCCAGTCTACAGCTCTGTGCCATTCTATTTCAGATGACCAGAGTGCTTCCCCAATCAGCAACATTGCCAGGACCAAGTCAATGCTGTGTATTGCCCTGGCTGGCTTTCTCCTACTTTTTTTTTAAAATAATATTTTATTTGATCATTTCCACGCATTTTCTCCTACTTTTAATGCTAATGGAGGGTTGATAAGGGAAGGGGTTATTTTTAACTTGCATTGCTATTGTTATTCTGCCTCTTGCCCTGAGAATGGAAGTCCAACTTCAATTAACAAATTGAATTAACACTACCATTGGCTCTAGAAAGAACATGCTAAATGGCTTCTCTATTGTTCTACTCTTGGGCTTTTGAACTTCCCACACTTTAATTTAATTTCTTGACCACCACTCCCCTCAACTTCAAACTTGAGGGAAGGTTTCCTCTCACTTGCGTATTTGCTAGACAGCCAATGATTAATTAATGCTTCCCACCCATCATTTAATCATCGTCTTGACTCATAGTACAAAATAAGATGCCAAGAGTGGCACTGAAAAACCATAGTTTTAGAGTAAGCAAGCACACAAAATTCACTTTGTGCCAGGCACTGTTTGCCTGCTGAATTAAAAAAGGAAGGATACCATTGATAGCCACAATCTGTAGTTAAGCTTATGGAAATTAACAGGAAAAGTGTAATTATGCTCTAAAATGCAATCATAATGGACAACTTCCTCTCCATTTTAGAAATGGCCCCATGACACCAGGTGATACATTAGACTTCTTTTATCTCCCTCAAAGCATTAGAAATAGCCTGTGGTCTGGAATTAAATCTCTCCTGACCTAAAAATGACAAATCTTGCCTCAGATAAGTAAATGAATGTTGTATATTATTGTTCTTAAAAGAAAATAATTCATTTCAATGCCCTGGAACACACAAACAATTAAACATTTAGATGAATGTGTGAAAACTTAAATGCATTAGAAAAATTAAAACCACATTCAATTATAGCAGTATGTGAACTTTGAGATAAAGTCATGCTTGCTAGCAAGCTGCCTCACTTGACACAGGTCCATCTGTCAGTCAGTTAATCAACAAGTATTTAATGGGTGTCCACAGGTGCACAGCTCTGTATGAAGTCCTGTGGTGTACATATTTGTTCGGGGAAAGGCATGTCCTGCTGTGTGCAGTGAATAGGTTTTAATTGCTTTTGACTTATTTCTTAATCAATTTGGTTCAAATTTCACTAAGTGTTTGCCACCCACTAACAGCCAAAGTGCTCTGCTTGTGATTTTAAAATCAATTTAAATGAGCTATAAGGAAATAACTTTTTAACAGAAGGAAATTATTTTCTTGTACAGCATAGAAGGCAGTTTCTCAAGTTACAAATTCAATGGATGCAACTAATATTTTGTACGCTTAAAAAAAAAAGATGAATTTGGGCAAATTTCAGTTAGAAGCACAATTTTTCCAAATTATAAGGTCTCTGAATCATCTCTTTTACATTACAGGAACAATAATCTAATGGGATTTAATAAAAGATTTCAAATGACCATTTGTGTAGTCAAGGAAAAACTGAAGTGAATTGGGAACAGACCATAAAAATCCCAGTTTTCTCACAGAAGGAGCTTTGAACTAGAGATCCAGTTTCACCCTAGCCAGCATCAGTTGTATGACTGCGAGTAAATCATTCATTCTCTGGATTTTAGTTTTATGATCTGTAAAAGGAGTCTGGAATGGGTGATTTCTCAGTTCTTCCACGATTTAACACTTTTGGGGTTTTAGTTCATAACTACACAAATGAATAGGTAAGAGATAGAGGTCTTTGGAAGAGGTCTCCAGTGGAATGCCCTCAGGTTTCGGTTCTTGGTCCTATTCTTTTCAACATTTTTTTAATATCAATTAGAATAAAAGTGTATATGGCATGCTTATCAAATCTTCCAAAGCTTAGATGGGTAGCTTATCCAATGAATTGAATTAAGATCCAAAAATATCTTAACAGGCTGAATAGTGGAAACTAAAAAGTTGAAATTAAATAGGGATAAAGTTTTGCATTTGGGTTCAGAAATCAGAAATCTGGGTAGGACGATGGAGATGTCAAGATCACAGCCGGTAGGAAAAAAGCTTGAGATTTTTTGGGGGGAACTACAAGCCTCAAAAGAACCAATAGTTTGCCAGTGGTACCTAGTAATAGGAACCTCATCCACAACACCACCACCTCTAATAATAAAAGTATAACATCCAGAATGAAGGATAGAAAAGTCCTCAAGGATCCTGCCCTCCTCAGACCATGTCTCATTCTTGTTTTCAGCTGCAGATGCCACAAGGAAGATGACCAGCTATGAAAATTAAATTAGTCTCTAGTAATAAAAAATATTATATTTTATGAGGTTTATTAAGGATTATTAGAATCAAGGATACAAAATAATAACCACGTTTGTGCCCAGGGCTGATTAGCCCATTCAAAGCTTACTTACTACATCATTGTAATGGCCAAGCAGAGAACATTGAAGAGAAAGAAGAGCTAGGTGTGACTGTCAGTTAAAATACGAATTGTGATCTCGCCCAGGCTGAGACTCGGGTGAGATTATAGGGAATTCTGGGAAATACCAAGGACTTCTGGGGATTGAAGTTTAGGGTTCAAATCTCCATTTTTGACACAGGATAGTGATAAGACTTAAGAGCATGCCAAAAGAGAACTAGTTGAAGGAAGTGGGGCCATTTAGCCCGAAAACATGCTGGGGACATTAATGATCTTCCAGTATCTGAAGGGGATGCTAGGAAGTTAGATCTATTCAGGGGCAGAAACAATAGAGAGGCTGGATTCTGGCTCAATGTTAGGAAAAACTGCCAAGGAGTAATGGTAGGCTGCCTGGGGTTCTCATGATTGTAGACGCTCATGAAAGTCCTGAGGACAACTCGTTGGGGATCTTGTAAAGGATATCCCCATTCTCCCTTATCTTTCTGGAGTCTCTCTACTACCAACTAGTATGTTAGTGGGAATAAAACTTTTTTTAAAGTTCTGTCTTTGTTCTCCAAATTCTTATTCAGGAAAAATGGTGGAGGCAACACTAAGACTCTAAATTGCAGAGCAGTTGCCAACCTGCATCAGAAGATGGAATTTTGTGATCTGAGAATTCCCTTTACCAAAGAAATCCTGGGCCCCGTCCACGTCCCGGTGAGTGGATGTTTCCCCCATTATGGAAGTCTCTATCTTAGTAGAACAGAAAACTCCAGAGCTAGAAGAGATCTTGGAAAGATCATCCAGCTCTCCGTCCAGGATTTAAACATCGCCACAAACTGAATACAGGAGTGAGAGAACCAACCAGGAGACAGAGTGAAACAAGTTTCAAGAGAAGGAAAGATCATCCAACCCCTCCGTATCTGGGTGAGTAAACGGAGGCTGGCCAGGGTTCAATGGCCACAGATAAATAATAGCAGAGCCAGGTCTCTGGGCTCCTACAGTTCAGCATTCTTGGAGAAAAAGCGCTTTGTTTTCTTCTAGAACTGCCACTTCCCAATGACTCCCCCTCATCTCCATAAAGCTCTCCCTTGTGACAAACAAACAGTTTGGCAAAAGAAATAAATACGTTGTTCACGGCTAAAAATGTATGACTCACTCCGCATCTATGGGTGACCTCTCTGCCAAGAAGAAAGAGGCATGTTTCGCCATCTGTTCTTGGAAGTCAGGATTGGCCTCAATGATCAGTTCACTGTATACTCTCTTGTTGGGAGCTCCTTAATTTAAAGCTCATGGAGAACAAACCAAAGAGACACACGCACGCACACACACACACACACACACACACACACACACACACACTCATACACACTCACGCACACACTCATACTCTCACATGCGTGCACACGTTCACACACTCAGACTCGCACACATTCACACATACTTGCGCGCACACACGCTCACACCCACTCACATGCACACTCGCACATGCACACAATGCGCACACACTAACACACACTCATACACACTCACGCACACACTCACACTCTCACATGTGTGCACACGTTCACACACTGAGACTCGCACACACACATACTCCCGCGCACACACGCTCACACTCACTCACACACACTCACACACACACTCACATGCACACTCGCACATGCACACTATGCACACACACACACACACACACACACACACACCCCTTGCTTTCTGAGAGGTCAGTGCAATGTAATCAATCAAAGGAGTTAATGAACCCAATCCTCTTACTGGCCCTGGTCACTTGGGATGACATGACCGCCTAAGAAGGCTTGAGCAAATTGGAGGAATTAAGACTTGGGCTCAGCCTGCAGTGGAAACAGAACAGCTCTGTTGTTGCTGTCTCTGCCGCCTTCCTCCCACTTTTCCCCAGGCCACCCCTGCGCAGGGAGCCGGACTCACCCTCTGGGTGATGGGCTTGCCCTCTTTGATCTGCACAGCCAGTCCCAGGTCAGACAGCCGACAGTTTCCGTGGTCGTCCAGAAGGACGTTCTCGGGCTTCATGTCCCGGTAGACGATGCCAATAGAGTGGAGGTGCAAGATTCCACAGGTGATCTGCGCCGAGTAGAAGATGGTCCTGTTGATGGCCAGGCCCCGCTCCCCCACGTTGTAGATATGGAACTTGAGGTCCCCCCCGTTCATCAGGCTCATGACCAGGCACAGGTGGGACTTGCTCTCAAAGGCATAGGCCAGGGTCACGATGAAAGGGCTATTGACTTTCTCCAGGATTTCCTTTTCTAAAAGAGCCATCTGCTCCCCCTTTTTTTTCTTCAGCCGCTTCTTGTCCAACTTCTTACAAGCATACATCTTGCCAGTATTTTTCACTTGGACGGCACACACCTTAAAAAGAATGAGACACAGAGAATGCTCATCAGTGTAATTGTGTCTGTATGTATGGGGCAGGGAGAGGAAGAGGCAGACATCTGAGTAGATTTTATTTATTTATTTTTTAAGCCCTTACCTTCCGTCTTGGAATCAATACTGTGTTCCAAGGCAGAAGAGTGGTAAGGGCGAGGCAATGGGGGTCAAGTGACTTGCCCAGGGTCACACAGCTGGGAGGTGTCTGAGGCCAAATTTGAACCCAGGACTTCCCATCTCTAGACCTGGCTCTCAATCCACTGAGCTACCCAGCTGCCCCCAGATTTTATTTTTACTGATAAATTATTGTCTATTAATCTTTTAAAAATAAATTTATATATGTAGTTTTTATACTTTATAGTAATATGATATATAATGGTATAAAAGGATATAAAATGATTATAAATGATATAAAGAGATTAAATGAGATGAAAAATTAATGGAGAAATGGAGGGGCTAACAGGAATAAGCTCAATATAACAATACTTTAGGATTAATTTCTCCTCTTTCCTCTGAAACATTTTTCTATACTTATTTCGGAGTCCCACTCCTTCTCCAAGTAGGGGGAAAAGCTCTGACATATAAGCTACAAAGCCTCCTTTCCCAAACCGTACAGATATAAGGTGAGGTCAGGGAATAGATTGCATGATGAGGACTGTGGCCCAGTGATCTAGTCTCATTTAGTCTTCCTATGCCATTCCTTTGCCAAGGTTGCTAGCCAGATGGATGGGCTGTGGCATGACATTCTCCAGGTCAGGCATGGACTTTAGTCCTCCTTCTTGCTCATAGTAAATTCCTTTGGTAGCAAAAACCTTCATACTCTGCAAAAGCCCATCATGATGACCCTTCTGAAACACTTACCTCCCCAAAGCCCCCCTTCCCCAGCACTCGGAACTCATAGAAGTATTTTTCTGTTATTGGCTGCTGTTCAAAGGCTTTCCACTGCAAAAACTTGTCAAAGAAGGGGCTAGCTTGGAAGTCCTGGAAGGGCTGATTCTGAAGGAAGGCCATCGTCTCTGCCTTGGCCAGCCCCACCAAGGATGCGTGCTCCTTCTCAGAGGCCACCTGGCACCTGGTGGCCAGGGCAGGGCTGAGGAAGGGGAGCTGCCCCGTTGGGGCGCTGGCCTGCGCACAAGCATTCACCAGCTTCTTCAGAGTGCTGTCCTTGGTACCATCCTCTTCAGCCAGTTCCCAGGTAGACACCTCACCCAGGAAGTCCACAGCCTCTTTGTAGCTGGGCACCGTGGCCAGAAAGTCATGGAAGAGACGGCGGCCGATGGGCTGCTGCTCACACAAAGTCTCAAAGTGAGGGGGCAAGACCTGACGCAGTTCCGTACAATTCTCGGGGGTTGGCAGTGCCAGGCTGCGTCGCCGCTTCTGCATCTCCTTGGTGTCTCCATCTCCTGTGTTGCGGGCTTGGAGATAGGCTGTATTGGCAATAAGGTTGTCCAGACCACCCATGTCAACCATGGCTCTGGGACAGTGGGATGCTCCCCGAGGAAAATAAGAAGGTGTAGAAGGATGGGCAGAGGGCCGGTACGGTTATGCCTGATGGTCAGTTGGCAGGCTTTGCAGGGGGATGTTGCTAAACAGGGCTAGTGTTAAATAACCTCTCAGGGGGATTTGCACTAAATCTCTGGAGAGGAGGGGGGAGGGAGAAGTCTATCCTTTATGGAAAGTATGCAGTTTCTCAATTAAGGAGCTTTGGTCTGGCTATCTATAGCTTAAAGGAAAGATGGCATCCAAACAACTTCCTTATTCTCTCCCTTGGAGCAGAAATTGCATTCCCTATAAATCTCAAATTATGAACAATCCTAAATATAATAGTTGTGGGTTTAAAAGGAAGCAGAGGAAGGAGAAAAGGCTTTTTCTTTGTCTCTGATATCCTAGCATCCCAAGACATTGTAGACATCCTACTTCACATTCTCTTGCCTCTGTATATTTGCATGGACCAAACTCTATTCCTATAAAGCATTATCTCTTTATCCCTATCTTCAAAGCCCAGTTTAGATGCTTCTCCCTTCATGAAGCCTTCCTTCTTCTCTCAGCTGAAAGTGACCTTTCCAAAAGTCTTCCCTCTTAGTCAACCTAAGCACCTGAACCCTTAGGGTACTGTCTGACTCCTCCTCATCTCCCAGGGCACAGGGGAGCTTGGCATGGTTGCAAGAGTGAAGAATTTAGCAGTCAAGAGACCTGGGTTGGCATTCTGCCTCAGACACATTAATTATATAAAACCCTTACCCAAGTTCTTTAACCTCTTAGCATTGTTATTCCCCTGATAAAATTCTCTAAAAGCTAAAATGTGCCAATGATCAAAAAAAAGGATACATTTCTAAATAATTCTAAATTCTAAAAATCTAAATGACAAATTCTAAATAAAATTTCTAAATAAATAAATGTTTCTGGAAGATTTGTGCCTAAAATGGCAAGTATTAATATATTTTCTTTAAAATTTATCTTCTTGTTGAACTTCGATTATCTCCAAATCCTAATCTTTCTTCTTTTTCTACAGTTTCCTTTGCATATATTCTTTCCTATAGCTTTAAAGAACAATTCAAACACATGATTTCTTGATCTAGATATCTACTCTCAATCTCTTCCTTAAAGAAGTCCTCTCCAGTCCTGAAAGTTTCCTCCTAGATGTCCCATGCATAAGAACCTCAAATTTCAACATATCCAAAAATGAATTTAACATTTCCCTTTCCAAGCCTTTTTCTAAACCTCTTTCCCTATTTCTGCTGCTCAAGTCATCTTCCTCCCAGTCAGCTAAGCCTGGGATCTTGGTTTCATCTTCAGCCTCTCCTCATACGTCCAATTGGTTACTAAAGTCAGTAAATCTCCACAATCTCTCTCGTATGTCTATCTCCTCTGCTTCCCACACTTAGTTCAAACTTCCCACACTTAGTTGCTTTACCAACTTAGTTCAAATCTTCATCATCCTATTGTAAGAATCATCCTGATTCATACTCCTGTTTCCAGCCTGCTCCAATCACAAATCTTTTCTCTCAGCTGACAAAATAGATTTAGAATGTATAGGTTGAGCAGTATCACTCTCCTGTTAGAAAACTTTCAGTGATTCCCTATTGCTTACAGGAGAAAATACAAGTTACAGGGCCTCACATTTCAGACATTCCACAATTTTACTCCAACCTACCTTTCTCAATAAGTCCCACTCTCTACAAGAGGTCTTTCCCAGTCCATAATCTTAGGGACATCTCTCCATCCCCAATTGATTCCTGTCTATAACTAAACTATCTCCAATTTATCCCATCTATAACTAAACTATCTCCAATTTATCCCATCTTGCCATGGGCAAGGTCCAGCCTCACTCAGGACTCCAGGGGTTCCTGATAGGTGGCAAACGGTCAGTCAAGAAAATAACAAACGGAAGACAGCTATTTGTCACTCAGCCATGGGCATGCTTTGCACCTGATGGGTGCTCCACCATCCCCAGGCCTGGTGTTTATTTTTATACCTATTTTTTGGGCACACAGATACATTACCTAACACACATGTCTAAATATAGATAATTGGAAAAGTGATACATTAACTTTTAACGAATCACTTGATTAACATTCTAAGATCATTCCATATTCTTGTATTGTAATTATTGATCTGACAAATCGTACAAAGGTTCTACACAAGATTTGATTTCATCACAAGTGGCTTAATTTTTTCATTAACCTATGAGGAGTCTAAGCTTACAGTCAAGGAAACTTACTTATTATTATTATTATTATTAATAAAAAGAAATGATCAACCAGAATTTCTTAAAGACAAGTCAACAATTACTGAAGCCTGAAGGATCAGAGGAGCATATGATTCAGATTAATTGTTGGGCAGGTCATTTTTCAGGGTTATCAGGGAGTTTCTAACTGGTGAGTGACTGGTTTGTGAAATCGAGTCACAGAGGCATGTTGAAGCTTGGTGTATCTGCACGTTTTTTATGGGTCTTTATGATTGATTTAGATGCTGGTTTCATGAGAATAAGTTTCTGTGAGTGGAAAAGTCCTGGGCTTGGCTCATAGCTATGGTTTTAAGGGGAATTATGTACCTAAGTAAAAGTTAACCCATGGCAGTCTTTTGGGATTGGGTTTGAGGGTCTGATCTTTTGGTGATGTTTTGGGGAAACAGAGTGCAGGTATTTTGCTCTTGTATTATTCCTTCTGAGGTTAGGGGGAATAGCAATCGTGTCAATTCCATAGGTAAGGGATGTTAATGAGAGAGGAAATGCAAAGGGGACTGAGTGGGCAGTCACATCTTGCCAAAGGGCCACTCTGTGGCCTCTTTAGGGACCAAGAGTGACTTTGTCAAGGTGTTGTGGCCTGATGGCTCCCAGCACCGTCTATAACTAAACTATCCCCAATTCATCCTATCTATAGCTAAACTATCCCCAATTTATCTGTCTATAACTTAAAAGATCCATCTGACTGTGAGCTCCTTGAGAAGAAGGGATGCATTTCCCCTGCCTGACCTCTATGTTCCACACCAATTAAAACTATGGCTTTTCCCCAATTTCACTTCACATTCTCCTGCCTCAATCCATTTAAATGAACCAGCTTTTATCCTGTAAAGGAATGACCTCCTCATCTCTGCCATCAAAGGCCAATTTAGGTCCTTCCTCCTCCATGAAACCTTTCTCATGGCTTCAGCTTAAGGGGATCTCTCTCTTCTTATATTTTTCTAAAGAATTTTGTCTGCATCTCCCTATCTTGTACCATAATTTGTTTGTGTAAATGTTGTATTTCCACACAATGACCCCCTCCTCCCTCATTTAGATTTTAAGTTCCTTTAAGTCAGGATCTAGCTTTCATCTTTGTACTTTCAGTGCCTGGCATCATACCTTGCATACAGAAAATGCTTGATGTCTTTTGAATTGAATAAAAAATATACCAATTAATAAAACCTCTGGAACTAAGAAAGAAAAACAAATGAAGAAACAAATTCAAAAGTTTAAAAATAAAGGAACTTTGTACTAGGTACTTTGAATACAATGGAACCCCAATGAAACTCAGTTGCCTCAGCTCAATTTTTTAGCCTATGTTATTTCATGTTACAGTCTCACTTGGGTTCAAATATTAGAGTTAAGGGGACCTTAGGAGCCATCTCTAGTGACTGAACTCCTACCTCTTAGTCTTCAGCTTACAGATGAGGAAGCTGAAGCTGGGGAAAATGGCTTGTCCAAGGTCACGCAAGGTAACCACCATCACAAGGGTGATAGCTGATGCCATAATGTTTCTAGGAATGAGATTTTAGTAATAGCATATAAATCGAAATATGAGTTATAAGGAACCACTGGTAACTTTTTTTAAGCCTTTACCTTCCATCTTAGAATCAGTACTGCGTACTGGGTGAGTTGTCATGGGTCACACAGCTAGGAAGGGTCTGAGGCCAGATTTGAACCCCAGACCTCCCATCTCTGAGCCTGGCTCTCTATCTACTGAGCCACCCAGCTGCCCTGAAGATGGTAACATTTTAAGTTATGATCCAGCTGCATTTCATTATCAGATACTATGTATGGCACCCACAGAGGACATTGAAAATAACCCCAATGGTCATTTCACATTCTCCATCCTTTTGTCTGACTAAAAGGTTCCTCTGAGGAGCACACTAGTCGCCGCTGTCACAGACCGCTACCATTTAGGGAACAGAAATAAGTTTAGACAGAGATCAGGATAAACACTGTCATTCCAAGAATAACAATCTTCATTTTACAAGGAAATGGTCCTTGTTTGTTTCCCCCACTTTCCAAAGGAGGCAATAATAGTTGAAACACGAAAGTACTCAATATCATGCTGTTTTGGCATTTCTTTTAAAAAAGCTTGTTCGACTTTTCCAAAACAAAAGTGTATGTTCTGCCAAAACGTCACAATTCTTGGCTTGGCTACAGACCATCAGACCCTTCAAAACAGGTGCAGTGCTTGACTTCACTCTATCAAATGCAACCTGTTCCAATGAAATCATGGTTGCTTCTTGCCCTTTCAGCAAGAGAGGCAAATCCTTCCTACTTCAGGGATGAGATAGCTCCAGTAGAGCTTCAAGAATTTCCTTTTGCTTTTGGAACAGACAGACTGCATCTTTGCTTTCTCTTCTTTGTGTATTTTGCCGAGGGTTGCAGGTCCCAGAGGAGGGCAGCTAAGATGGACAGTCCTGAAAAAACATCTTTCTGGGAAGTGAAGGTGCTGAATTAACCTCGCTGTCCATTCCCTGACAATAAGTGTCTTCCTCTCCAGTTGAAATGGACAAATGTTACAGAAACAAAGCAAAATCCTACATTGCACTGTTGCAAATGTTGTTGTGCCAGAAATGCCTGAATTCCAGTCCCAGCTAGTCTTACATTAATCACCCCAAACCTTTTTATGTAATTTTCCTGTACACAAAAAGACAAGCCCTTAGGGGAAAAGACTTGGGATCAGACTTTAGTGAGCTGAAAAGAATCTTCTTGTAGTCCTAAACTACCTGCTGAGAACTTAGTATTTGAGCAAAAAAAAAATGTAGGGATAACAAAATATCAAGTAATGCATAGAGTAAATGGGACTTCTTTGGGTGGTTAAATGTCTACATTGTCTTTAAGGCTATGAATATGTTAACTAAATAAACTGGTTAATGTAGAAGAACAGCACTTTATAGACTTCTGTCTACGACATCTGGGGAGTGCTCTTTTAAAAGTATAGATTTTTAAAGTATATCTCAGCTCTTTAAAAAATTACAGTTAAATGACTTCACTTCAAAGACATAGTGAAACGGCTATGCAATGAAGAACCACATCATTAAATACTGGAGATGGATGACATTTAGAATTCCTGCTTTCCAGAGTCATGCTTTTCAGTAATGTTCTAAAAAGGAGAACTAACATGATTCAAACGATTCCTTCTGATCCTGTGACCTGAGACTGTAGGCAAGGGTGATGTTGGTGGGGGTGAGAAAGTATGGCCCTCCCTGTCCTTCCTCACTACCAAGAGGAGTTGCAAGACGGCAGGTGATTTATAGGCGGCACTCAGTGGAATTCATTCGAGTTTATAGATTTTACATTTGAACCCAGTGCCACAAATGAGAGAAATTTAAATTACTCTCTTAAAGAAATAGCTGAAATTCACGGGTGCCATTTCATTATAAAACCCATTTCTAGATCATTAGTTTTAATTGGTAGCAATCAAATTGGTACATTCCATACTAATAAGGCAGCATGGCAGAGCATAAGGAACCCCAGTTCTGGAGCTAGAAGCCAGACCTTTGGATTCCTGTTGCTGGCCAGGTTACAAATCTCTCGGAGCCTCGGTTTTCTCATCTGTAAAATGAGAGGGCTGGACAAGATAACCTGTAAGGCCCCGTCTGGCTCTAAAGAAGACAACTTGGTCTTATGTCATAATATTGTGTATATAACTCCCAAACCTATTGTTTCAGCTGTCAATAGGAAACGATTGCTATCTAGGAGAACAATTCATTCAACAGGAAATCTGACCTGCCACAAAAGCTAAATGATGAATAGGAGGCAAGAATTCAGAATGTGACTCTATTTTCGATGTAAAAAGTTACAACTTGAAGTAATGACATTATGACAATTAATGAAGTCATGATCACAATGAAAAAAAATCTTTATAGTTTCTCATAGTTAAAAAAATCATTAATTATTGACCACCAAGACCAAAGGATATTGCATAAACATCCTTCATTCCAAGGCAACTTTCAAAGTTGCTTTAATCATCATTAGCAAAAGTAAATAACCATAGTGGATGCTATTTATGAATAAGGAGTAAGGCTGATGAGAAAGCTGAGTAATCAGGATGTGTAAAAAAAGAAGAAACTTATTTGCAAATAGTTACAAAACACAAAGAAATTTGATGTTTATACAATGAGCCTTGACAACAAAAATGAATCACTCTCAAAAAGTTGTTTAAAGAAACACAACCAAAAAAAGAAAAAGAAACCCAACAAAGTTAGGGAAAAGTCTAATAAAATTCCATGAAATATTTAATAGGTGAGACTATCTGGGACCTTATTTTCCAAAATAAGACCTTGGGTTAATTATGAAAAGCACAATTGGTTGAGGGGGTTGGGCAGTTGGGAAGAGGGAAGGGAATCTTGGTTTGCTTTTTTGGATATAACACAAGATTTTCTATCATGGAATGGGGAAATAATAGGTCCTTGCTACAGAATTTTGGCAAAGCTTCCTCTGGAAAACTATTTACAATTTTCACATTCAATGAAGAATAAAAATAATTAGGAGACTGAAGAAGTTTGTTCATAAGGATTAAGAGCATTAAGCTCGGAGAATCTAGCCAAATGACCTTCAGGGGGTTGGGCGGGTTCAATTTGAAAATATTTTAAAGTAAACACTGAAGGTAAGAATTTAAAAGAGAGCAGAACCACTTAGACCATTTCTACAATGGCAAATGAGGCAAGGAATCCACACACCAACCACAGACCATGCCAGGGAATTTGAGATCATTCATTTTGCAAAGGGACCACCTAGGATGCTGGACACTTGCAGAAAGGACCTCGAACCTTGGGAAGACCTGCCTTTCAGTGAGAGGGAGGTTTCTTCTCTGGATAGCTCGGGAGGCCATCTTTTGGGGAGTTTAGCTCACAAGGCCTGCCATTTCTAATTACCCTGACTTCTGAAAGAAATGGAAGCTGGGGGCACAGCAAGTGGTCAGATTCCATTGCTGGCAGTTGATTGCAGAAGTGACCACTTTTCATTCTGTTGCTGAAGAGGTCATGTGCAAAGTGTGAATGTGAAGCTGGTGGAAGAGGTCGTCGCAATCCCAAACTTTACCAAGGGCTAGCCTCCCTTTCATGTAGAAGTTTTGATTTCTGGGCTGTTTAGGTAACAACACAAGAAAGGGGCTCACAAGGGAAAAAAAAGGCAAGATCCAAGCATGATAGGAAATGTAAATGTATACTAGAAACCTGAGCGAAAATGTCATCATGGAAAATAATCAGCTACATGAACGGATGCTGAGAGAAGTAAGCAGAACCGGGAGAACACGGTACACGGGAACAGCAATATCGTGGGAGGACCAACCGTGAAAGACTTAGCTCCTCTCAGCGATACAATGATCTGGGAAAATAGAACATAGTTATCCACCTCCAGAGAAAGAGCTTTCATAGTATTTATTTGTGGTTTTATTTGGGGGTTTGGGTTTTCTATGAGTATTCTTTTACAACAATGACCAATATGTCTTGCATAATAACACTTGTATGACCCAGATCAAATTATTTATGCTCTCTGAGCTGGGGGGGGGGGGGGAGGAAGGGAGGGAGGGAGTAAGGGAAGGTAGACAATTTGGATCTGGTAATTTCAGAAAATCTATGTTGAAAATGATTACTATATGTAATTGAGAAAATAAAATTATCTTTAAATACAAAAAAGGAATAATTGGGTTAAGCAATTGCCTTCATTTGCAAATGGTAGCAAATTCAAGACGTTGCACATTCAAGACTTGAAATGGTCTAGAAGTGGTCTAGCACTGGCAGTATTGATCTGAAAAGAGCCTTCATCTTTCCAACTCAATTCCATTAACATTTTTTATTGCTCTTCTCCATCCTTTTTTAATCTTAATTCTTTACTGCATTGAAAATGTAGAACGCAGAGCTATTTGAAATTTTCTGACTGAAACCACCCGAGAAATCAACTAGTGAAGATGGTTTGTTTTTTGATACGTTCAGTAAGACAAATGAAGAAATCATGGCTATGTTTAATGTCCAATGTAGACGGCAGAGTTGACAAAATACAATTTAAAAATCTCACTTTCTGCAAAGTACGATATAAACCACCAGCCGGAGGAAGTGCTTGCGAATGAGGCACGTCCAGGTGGTTTCAGGCCGGCTCAATGGCCGTATCTAGGGCTCTGGAGCTTTTCTGCATGGAGCACTCGGGCTGTCCTTGGCTCCTGGAAGCAGCAAGGCCATCATGATAATCCATCAAGTGATAAGCACACCGAGTTGTGCCCATCAGATGAGATGACGTATGTTGATGTGCCTTCCCAACATTAAAGTCCTCCATAAATGCAATAATCTGCTGATGAAGGAACAGAATGAGGGAGCTGCTTCCCCGAATCATTTCAGACTATAGAATGCCTAATGAAGACAGCACAGCAGTGGAAGAATCACAACAGAAGATCTAATGTTGAGAATGAGCTGGGGTCAAAAGGGAAAGCGAAGAAGAACCAAGAGGTTTTTTTTTTTTTGGTTCGACATTAGGCAAAAGCACATCAGAGAAGAGGCAGTACCATTGCTGAGGGGTGGGGAACAACAATCCGAAGGAACGGAAGAACTGTCTTTCCCTGTATCCTCCAGGGCTAAGCATGGGGCCTGGACAAAGGGAGAAAGACTCCGAGTGGCTGCTTTAGGCAAGTTTAGGCGGCTTCATTCTTAGAACGGATGAATGTGTAACACTATTATCTGGTGTTTGTGTATCCTGGGGACCATGCTAATAAACGCCCCACAAATAGTATCTCAATGGATCCTCACAATCACTTTGGGAAGTAGGTACTATGATGATCCCTATGTTACAGCTGAAGAAACTGAGGCCAACAGGTAGAATGAATTGTTCAAGAATCACAAGTGTCTGAGGACAGATCTGGACGTCCGTCTTCCTGACACCAGGTCCAGTGTTCATTACATACTGTGCCACCCAGCTGCTTTTTGGTGACATGGCATGAAGAACAGAAGAGGTACCAGATGATTAGAGAGGGCATGTCTTATTTTTATTTATTTATTTTTTTAGGAGAGAGGTGTAGGGGAAAATGGATTTTGTAACTACAAGCCAATGTTAAATACAAATTCTTTGCTATGAAACTTTGGCTCCCTACAAGGCTCAGCACAGGTGTCAGGTCCTCCAGAAAAATTCCTGGCCCAAGTTTCTTCAGCTTTAAAATGAAGAAGCTGAATAAGATGTCAAGTTGTGTCCCTTCTAGCTCCCAATCTATAATCCTAATTTTTTTTCTGCAGAATTTGGGACTTGTGAGCTGACCCATGTGTGTATAAATATCCAGTTGTCCATAAAAATCCGTCTGTTAGAAATGAATTCTACTCAAGTTACTTTGAAAAACCACTGAAAAGCACAAACAATGCAGGAGAGTCAAGATCTATAAAATCTCTTTGAGCTCTAAAATCATGACCAACATATACATGCAAACACACCTAAGGCCAATGAAACTTAAAAGACTATTTCTGCGAACTTATTAGGTAAAAATTAGTGGCTTGAAGTGATGCTATAAAGAATACTTTAACAGCAGTTAGTATATGAATATATTGACTTAGCTAGCTAGCACCTCTTTAGTTCTTTAAGGTTTGTTTTTTTTTCCAAAGCATTTTACAAATATCTCATTTTTATCTTACAATCCCGGAGGTAGGGGCTATTACCTCCATTTTATAGATGAGGAAACTGAGGCCAAAAAAGGTTAAGTGACCCTTTAAGGGTCCCACAGCTAGTGTCTGTGGCTGGATGTGAATCCAGATCTTCCTGGCTTCAGGTTCACCATTCTATCCACTGCGCCACCCAGCTGACCACTTCAGCTATCTGTAGCTTCGAGATACATACCATTATCTCTTGACTAAAGTCAGTTTTGTCCAAGGCATAATTTATCTTCTAAAAACAGGTACCCTTAGAGTTACAATTATATTTTTATATGAAAAGAGTAAATATAGTATTTCTACCTTTCTTGCTCTAAATTTTTTAAAAGCCAATTTTAAAAATTCTCACTTTCAATGAACTATTCTAAAGCTATCTAAAATATCTTACATATTAAAAAATATGACACCTTATAAAAAGATATAATTTTTTCTTATAAAACAAATATGAACTTACCATCTATTTCTATATTATGCATCTGGGCTTATAGCTCCTGGTAAAATATTAAGATGTAGATAAACTCAATTTATAATAAACCCTATCAAATAGCATTTTAAAAAACAACCAAAATTTTACATTTTAGAAGGTATGTATATTCTAGGTAAGGTAAAAATTTTGATTAGATGTACACAGCCAAATACAAGTTAACTTTTAAGTTTGTTAGTAAAAAAATACTAACCCCCCCCAGCCCCCCAAATGAGGAGATGCTGATCAGTCTCAGGAGTTTCCATACCAGGAATTCCCCCAAGTTGTAGCACATGATTGTGATGGAACACTACTGTGCCATAAGAAACAAAAAGTGGGCTAATAAAACAAACAAACAAACTTGCAACTAACAACATGGGATAATGAACACCTATAGATTTAATCCCTGAAGAATAAAGTCACCTAGAGAGAATGAACTGAAAAATGGAAACAAAAAAGACATCTATATATATATATATACATATTTGTTTCCTGGATAATGCATAAATATGATGCAGGGAGGGTAGATAGGGACTGCAATACTAGCAAATGAATTCTATTAATAAAAATTAAATTTAAAAATCTCATCTCTAATGAAGTGATTCCACAAAATGATGGGAAACTAAAATGATTTCAAATACTGATAGTGCCCAGGAATTATTCTTCTAGTAAGATAATTTTTTGCATAAATGTAGTGACAATCAAAAAATAAACATATTTGGAATAGCCAAAAATGATCGAAGAACCTGGTCCAGAGAATTTAAGAGACTTGCCCGAGGCCATACTGCTAGAATTCAAACCCTGGTCTTTTGAGAAGAAACTCAATATCCTTTCCACTACACCTAGATGCCTCCATCATGAAGAAGAGTACTGTGCCAGACAGTCAAGAGAGAACCGAGTTTAAATTTTACCTCTGATGGTAGCTGGGTGACCATGAGCAAATCATTTAACTTTTGAGCCTTTATTTTCTCTCTATAAAATAATAATGTCTACTTCCTTGCACTGTTAGGAAGACCAAGTGAGATATGTATGAAAAGATTTTCAAGGAAGTCTTCAAAAGAAGACATCTAAGTTATCAGCAATTATGTCAGAAAATGCTTTCAACCACTAAGAACTAGGGAAATACAGATTAAAAGCAACCTTGAGGTTTTACCTCATACTATGACACCAGCAAAAGATGACAAAAAGAAAAATGACAAATGTTGGCGGGACTATGGGAAGCAAGAATACTAGAGCACAAGTGGTGAAGCTGTGAATCAGTCTAGCCATTGTGGAAAACAATTTGGAAGAATGCCCAGAATGTTCTCAAACTGTGCATACCCTCTGACCCAGCTGTCCTGTCCTGTGACTAGGTTTATACCCTACCCCAGAGAAATCAAAGGGGAAGAAGATCTTTGTACAAAAAGATCCATAGCAGCTCTCTTGATGGGAGGAAAAAATGGGAAACTAAGGGACTATCCTCCTTTTGGGAAATAGCCGAACACATTTTGGTCTAGGAATGTAATGGAACACCACTGTACCACAAGCAACGATGAAATGGCTAATTTCAGGGGCCACTGGGAAGACCTTTATGAACTGATGGAAAGCAGAGTCACCAGAACAACAATAATTTCTACGATAACATTACAGGGAAAGGCAACTTTGAAAGATTTAAAACTCTGAACAATGCAATGATCTACCCAAAGTCCAAAACAATGACAAAGACACACATCTCTTTATATAATGAACTTATAAAATGCAAAGAGATATTCATTTTTAGGTATGGCTCATGGAGAATTTTTTTTTTTTGCTAGACTATAAGAATGTATTGAAGGATTTACTGTTTTGAATTTGCTTAAAAGGATGAGGTAGTGAGAATGACAGATTAATGAAAAAAAACAACCCTGTTACTTTAAAGTATTACATCAGTCATTACTGCATCACTTGCATATGAAATGACAAAGGGATTAAAATTTTAATTTAATTTTACATTCATTTTAATTTTCCAAATTTGACAAACATAAAGGTTAAACCTTTACATAAAGATTTGCAAAAACCTTTCATTTCAGAGGGTACAGAACATAATTTTTTAATGATTATGAAACACCCCAAAAAACTTTGAATAATATATCAAAAGCACTTCAATATTTCTTACATATTTCACTTTCTTACAATTGTACATCCTTTGAACTAGTAGAACAATACATCTGAACCCATTTTCTCAGTTATATAACTGGTATATTAGGGTCCTGATAATACATGAACCTGGAGCTTCACATTTTTCAGTTCTAAGAACTCTTTTTCAAATAAATACTTATGAAATGACTATATACTTAGCAGAATGGCCTAAATTTTCAAGTCAATGGTAGTTATTTGCACAATTAAAAAAAAATCTAGTTTTTCCCAAGCACTCAAATGATAAAATACATTTAAGTGCTTTGGAGCAGTTTTGAACAAATTATTCATTTGGTGTGCTCTAGGGAATTAAAACCTAGAGTTAAGCAATTCAAAGTGCTTAATTTAAACAAGAGACACTAGCTTGCTCACTGGTTTTGTGAGTTATGTCAGAATAGTGACTTTTAAATGAGAATTCCTTTATGAAGACACTAACAGTAATTAATGTAAAACCAATCTTTGTTAGAAAAATGTGTTATATGGATACACACACTTAAGTTATAGACCACAGCTATATGATGAAAAAGAATTAATTTTTAAAAAATTAGTTGCCCATTATGAATTGACTCAAAATAAAATTTCAACATATGTATAATAAAATTTAACATTATTTAGCCTTTCTTTGGTGAGATGGGTGACAACATATTCGTTGCTTACTTTTTGTGTGAGCCTCTCACATTAACTCTCACACTGTGCACTTTATTTTCAGATGACTATGTAGATTGGTTAGTATCAGCTCAGGATGGGTATGCTCAGTCTTGCTTTGTCTGACTCTCTCCTCCTCCTCTACCCTCAGATGCTCATATATAAATAGTGCATTGTTAGGTGGTTGGACTGTATTATCTTTTGCTATGGGATTGCCATAGCAGCGGTCAGCCAATTATCATCCTCCTCCACGATACATCTACATACTGTCACCCCTTTGACTAAAGTAACTTAAAATTCTTACTATTCTCTCTCCTCATTGCAATGCCAACCACTTAGGTCTCATTTTAAGGACACTCAACCCTTTAGAAAATCTGAAAATGCTCCAAGAAGTTTATGTGTGCAGAGGTTAAAAACACTCACCTATTAATTATTTCCAAAGGACAGACTTGCTGCATTTGGAGCTGGAGAGGACCGCTACAAGGTTCATCCAGATCATATTCCTCACTTTGCAAAGAGATTAAAAACCTTGTTTGGGGTCTCAAAAGAATATAGGTAATAGCTGGGCCATGACACCAACACAGGTTCTCTGCCTTTAATTCAAACCATTTCTACCATACTGTGATGTATCATGAAAAGCAACTTTCCACTATGGCAGCCTGTTTACAGAGAAACCTGATAAACTCTTGATTGATAAAATAAAGTCAGCATATTAAAAAAAAAAAACCCAGAGTAGTTAATTTTAAAAATTTTTATTAGATTACTCAAATTCTTTAGTTTTCTAATCTTTTTTAGACTGTTGAAATAAAGCTTAGGACTACTAATTTCTAAAAACAGGAAAGTAAATAGTTGTTTTCTTCTTTGAATTTGTTGAGATAAATATTTCTCTTTACATTTTTTTTCAATCACTCACAAATAGTTTACATTTTGGTATTCAGAGGCAAGTTAGTAACTTCCATTTGGAGAATTCTCTGCTCTGAAACAAATGCTTTACATTCCAATTTTCTCCAGGCTGACTATCCAGTTCCAAAAAACATCTTCTCCAAATGTAAACAGATTTGGTTAAGCTATCAGCAGTACCTACTTTAATGCTAATAAACATTCGAATAAGAGATGTCAAAATTTTAATCTCAAATAAAATAATTATCATATGCAAATTTTTCTAAAAGAAGACATTCACAAGACAGAAATCAGATTATTTTAATATTTATTATCTCACAGCTCAAATTAAACAATTTAATAGAATCCTTAATCATTTATCAAACAAGTGTGTTATGAGATCGTAATGTTCTCATCTAAGGTCTAAGAAGTAAATAAAACACTTTTTTCTTATGTTATTCATTCAATATAAATGACCAATAAAGCAATATAATATGGTAAGAATAAAAGTCTGATCTAGAAATACTTATGTGCTCATAACTCAATGACTTTATAAAATTCTGGGTATAGTTTTCACTAAAGAATCAATATACAGCTTAATAAGACAATTAAAATTCAGTTTCTCAGAGAAAGAGAATTCTGATTTTTGCTTGCCCTGGTTACAGATAGTTAGCCATAAAATTTGTCTTTTTTTTTTTTTAAAGAAAGTCCAAATCCTAGCTAACTGAAAAGAATGATGCATAAATTATTTATTTTGTGGGGTGGGGGTGGAGGGGAGGTACCATTAGTACCTAACCATCCCTATACATGGATTAGATTTAAATACTCTTTTATTCATGGTAATAACTTTTAATGATTAACTACAAACATGCAAAAGTTCTCCTGTCTGAATGGCATTCACTCTCCTTATTTCCTTTTATCTAAGACTTTAATAAGATTAGGAAAGTTATTCACATTGAAGCTATTCTCTCTAATATGGCATTTCTAAGCAGTATCTACAATTCACACCAAAGAAAGAGAAAACAATGTCATCTGTTAACGCACTGTTACATGTAGAGAAGTTCTAAAAAGAAAGGAGACCAAATTTTGCACCCTAAATTCAGCAAGTGTCCAACTCATTCTTTTAACCAAGCAAAGACAAGTGAAGTGATGCCATCTTTGGAGTGCTCTATCTCTTACACTCAGGTCCTCAGACCCCAGCACTCAACGAAGCCCTGGACTTTCATTTGCCTATTCTCTGGACAACCCAGTCCTGTTGGCACAATGGGCAGCGATTGTTCTGTTTCACCCACAGGGACATGCAGCAATTATGGAAGGAATGGTTGCACTCTCCCCAGACCACTGAAAGAAAAACAAAAATATACTTAAAACATATTTCAACATGAATTACCGAACTCAAAATCAAAGCCACATTATCTAGCCACTGATACTGCATATGACTTGAAATGATTTACTATGATTTGAAAAGGAAATAAGAAATTTAAAATTTCTCTCAAAATGTTAAGAAAAAAGGAAAGGATTAAAATGATATTAGGAGTCATGTGGAAACCTCCAGTAGATTATCATCTATCCATGCAGATAGATAATAATCTAAAACAAACAAATTTGTGTCTAAATCTAGGCACAAATGTCTAATGCCATAGTTAGATTACTGGTGTCCAAAATATGCTAAATATGCATAGGCAAGTAATGCTTTAAAAATGATATGGCCTATGTACTGGGAGTTCTTATAATTTTACTTAATATATAGTAATATTGTATCTGCTAATGCTTAATTTTAATTATATTGCTTACAAATTTTTCAGCTTTTAGGAATCATAATTATAAAAAACATCTTATAAAATGGGGTTTCTCAATGTGTGTTGAAAAACACTTTAAGAGCTGGCCCTATTGAAAAAGGATGAACTGATTTTTTCCCCCCAAGAAAATTTATTTAAATATAGTTTTAAAATCAATATATAATTGTCAAGATTGGAGCTTTGATCTCTTAGCGAAAGAGCAACTTTGTTAAAGCATTAGTTTTCCTGACTATTCTCAGGCTCTTTTCTTATGCCTTTTGAGTTTTGGAGATGTTTTAGATTATAATCTGCTAGAAGTTTCTACATGACTCCTAAAATTATTTTAATCCTTTCCTTTTTTGGTGTTGTGTCTAATAACTGAAGGATGATCTTGGTGACCTACCACTAGTAGAGGATGCACTTTCCAATAGTGATGGGCTATGCCAGTCATCCAAAATCTCATTCAGTGTGTGAAAATGGCATTTATTAATTCAATAAAAATGTAGTAAACATCTACAACACACAAAGTATGTTGCCAGATCCTAAGTTCCCAGGATGTTTTCAGTATCAGCTTGCTTATTTATGTATTTTTGTTTAGGGGGAAGTATATTTTAGTATGGTTCCTCTTTTCATTACAGTAATATAAAGGATAAAGAGGGAAAGTTGAAGAGGATGGAGATAATCAGGGAAGATTTTCTGGAGGAGCCATCATTGGAGCTGCAATTTAAAGGACAATAGGAATACTAAACATAGGGGATATGAAGGGCATTCATTCAATAAACATTAACTAAAAGTTGAATAAATATCATAATGGGAATAAGAAGCAACATGCCAAAAGTATATTGGTAGGAAAGCAGTTCTTCAAGCAGCAAAGTAAATTAAGTATGGTAGGGGCACAGAGTGTATAAGATAGGAGAAAAAGCTGAAAAAAAGATAGGTGTTTCTGGACTGTGCCAGCATGCAGTTAAACAAAGGTAAAAAGGAAAGACTCCCAGAAATGAAATGTGGGGGACTGAGAAAGAATAGAAAAATCATGGCTTTTAGAGTTAAGGATACCATTTAGAAGTGATTTGTAGAAAAGCCAACCTTTTGCATTTTAAAATATTTTTGCATAATAAATGCACTAAAAGAGCATTTTCAAAACTAAGGTAGAGAAAATGTTTAAAAATGCTTAAGTATTTCAGTTAAGATGCTTATACTAGCATTATTTCATTGCTCATATTTAAGAGTTATTCCATAAAGAATATCTAGTTTTATCTCTTTTAGGCTAAGATCAAATGAGTCACATATGCACAAATACTACTAAAACAAAATGTGATCAAATAATAAAACTATAAAATATTCTTTAAAAAATCTAATTAAAAATTAGTTAAAAGTCTAACAAAGTTAAATGTTTTGATAATTTTCTTTTTTTGCAACTTTCTTGGTAGAAGACATAGCTAGTTTCTATTTATGCTATGAAAATGAATTTTAATACTGCTACTCTCCTACCTAGCAGAATTCCTGTTTTAAGAAGAATACCTACACTGATCAATCACGGGCCTGAATCTTCAAGGATCAATGTTTTTCCTCTTGCCTGCTTCCTACCATTGCTTAAGTCAAGATTCTTTGTTTCTGAACGTAGTTCAAAATTCAGGTGATCTATAATGGGTTAAGTAAAAAAAAATCCAGCTCTCCTGCCTCAAAGAATTTTGCTAACCGCAAAGATTTTGTGGAAAAGTTTTCTTTAGCCACCAAAACTATCCTATAAGGTTGTCTGGTTTGCTGTCAAAGTTTGGACCATTATCTTGCACCTGAACTCCAAACAATGAGCTTTTATCAATTTCTGTGGGAAAGAGGGGGCTCACTGCTAGCTCCTAATCATCAAACTTCTAACCAATCATGTTGTTTCAATCATTTTGTACTTAATCCCATGGTGTCATTTACCCTCCTTTGTGCTTCTCTCTCTCCTCTTTAGTTTTTAGTTTAAAAATCTCTATGTTGTAAGTGGGGGACGGGACAGGGGTGGTTAGGCACTCTGGTACAATAGTACCTGTCATTTAGTGTCATGACTGGGCCCTGTCCAATTAAAGAGGCAATTTGGAGACTTTGACTCCTCTGGATTATTTATACTGAGTTAGAGATCTGCCTTAATTAGACCCTGACTCCTCTGGTTTGAGTCAGGAGTCCTAACTCCTCTAGTTTATTTATTCTGAGTCAGGGGTTCTGGCTCCTCTATTCTGGATCAGAGGTCAACAATACCAAGTGTCAACAATTTCCACTTCTCATACATTAACTTTTTATAACTGTAACAAGACAGTTGCAAATTATGTTAAGTACTTTTGAATAGTTTTGCAATATTACATCAATAACAGATCATTGCTTTACTGTTGTATATTGGTAAATTTCATCTTAATTGCAAACATTCCCACTGAGAAAAAAAAGCCTTCAGTTGAAAAACTAAGAACAAAATTACAACATACCAACACAATCTTCTTGTTTGTTTTCAGCTTGACATCTAAGACAGGCATCTAAAAGTAAACAAATAGGAATTCTCAATCTGATGCTCAGAATGAAAATTTAAAAACCCTTATACTTCAAAGCCAAATAAAAGCCCTACAGCTTAATAATGAAGTTAAAACATTAATGCCCAATTTTTCATTTGGATTTAAACATTTTAAGGTGAATATTTAAAGTACAAGCATAATATGTATTAGTTACAACCAGGAACCGTTCCAGAAAGTGTACTAACTTCCCCCTCACCCAAAACCCACACACGCCTTTACAAACTCAAATTTAAAAGATAACCTTGACTGGATAGATAACCCATGGGGAAAGCCTGTCCAATATATTCCATACTAAATAACATCTATATGAACAATGAGATATGACAGCACATCCACAAACACCAACATAAGGAGTAATTTATTTCTGAAACATAATCCTTTAAAAAAAAAAAAACCATTGGGGGCAGCTGGGTAGCTCATTGGATTGACAGCTAGCCCTAGAGACAGGAGGTCCTAGGTTCAAATCTGGCCTCAGACACTTCCCAGCTGTGTGACCCTGGGTAAGTCACTTGACCCCATTGCCTAGCCCTTGCCACTCTTCTGCCTTGGAGCCAAAACACAGTATAGACAGAAGGTAAGGGTTAAAAAAAAAAAACATCGACAATCTGTTCACTTCTCCAAAACCTTCTGATTTTTCAAACAAGCACACTTGCTAGTTATTCATTCTTTGGTGTAGGAGTGTCCCCTTACTAAGTAGCTATTCTTAGTCACTTCTAGTTTTTCCCATATGGTGATTCAGAACATACTTAAAATACTTATTTCAATGTTGCTAGTCTTCATTACTATTTCATTCAGGATATTCAAAAAGATTTTTCTTTCTTTAAAAAAAAAATCTCCTTACTAGATTTAGCAGCAGAGCTGTAGGGACTGAAATGGATCTTAGTGGTCTTTTGAGTCCAATTCCTTCATTACTCAGGTCCATGGAAATCCAAGATAATCTTCTGACTCCAAATCTAACACTCTTTCCACTAAACTATTGCCATATTGTGATCCTTTCATGGCTTTTCTATTTGAAATTTAATTATTTACTGAACTATGAATGAATACCACAGTTATCCTTCAGAGTAGAAAACATCATAAACAGGAAACTAAAGAGAGGGAGGTTTTAAGCATAATTTGAGTACTATGGAAATAAACTGGCTTACTGGTTGTGGGAGATTTCCTGGTATGATTCATTTAAAGAGAGTCTGACGGGTATAAAGATTCAAACTTAAAAATAAACTGAAGGATGATTATTCACTATGAAAAAAGATTCACTGCAGCTCCCCTAGCTCATTTAAGATGATTTCAACTTATCAAATTAAAATTTATGCATAACTCTTCAGGGATACCATATTATATAGAATAGGCTATGAAGTACCCACACACTACGATGATGACATTAGGTTCCTTTGAGTAAATGGCTGCTAATAATAATATTGCTACAATTTATATAGTGATTACAGGATTGAAAAGAGCTTTACAAAGATTATCCCATTTCCCCCCTCATACCTATTATTGTTATTATTCCCATTTTATAGATGGGGAAACTGAGGCAGATAGGGTTTGCTATCTTGCCCAGGGTCACATAGTAAGTTTCTGGGGCTGCATTTGAACTCAGATCTTCCTGACTTCAGGTCTACCTCTCTATTCACTAAGTCAATTGGCTTCCTTTGTTAGAAAGATTAATGACAAGTCACCAAGAGGAAAACACACTGGATTGACTTGTCAGAAAAACTGAGCTCCCATTCTGGCTGTCCTTGAACTACAGCAACATTACCTTTGACCTTTAACCTTTCTGGGCATCAGTGTCAGGCTGTGTAAGAGGAGGTGGATTAGTTCTCTCACCAACCCACTCTCTTAACAGTTCCCAACAAAACTCCTACTGATCTCCCCTGACTAGAGGGTTGCTCCTCATGGGGCTCCTGGTCCTGGTCCTGGTTCTGCACACTACTGCATCACATCTGTCAGGAAGCTTTGTCAGAAAAGAAGGGCTCAAATACTCTCTCTTCTCACTTGCCATAAAAATTGGCTCTTGAGCCATGAGGGAAGCTAAGGATTCCAAGGGATAGAGGGGAAAAGCACTAAAAGCAGAGGTGGGATGAGACTGAGATAACCTCTGTGAAGCAATAGAAATGAGATGAAATGTTGAATTCATGGAACAGAAAGTAGGTCAATATGGCTGGACCTTGGAGTATGGAAGTCTTGAAAGGTACAATTAGGAAAAGTTAGATTAGGAAAGACTTTACTCATTAGTCATCCAGCATCTTGTCTCTTCTTTCTCAAATCTAACCTTCCCATTGTTGCCAAGATTACCTTTACAATGCATGAATGAAGTGCCACTGTGAAATAAAAATCTAGAAAGGCCCATTAAAAAGAAAGAGATATGTATGTACTACCATTTAAAATTTAAAACAAAGTGAGACTACACTTATTGTAGCAAAAATGGACCCTTTGATTTCTCCACTGAACTTCATCTAAAACGAAAATTTTACTACCCCAAAATAAGATGAGATACCTAATAAGCTAAAAGGAAGACAAAAGTAGCAGAGAAGATCTTTTAATGCTGAAAGTGGAAAACATTTCTTCTATAAAAACAAATATACTATAATTCATATTCTTATTTCTTTTCAATGCTTTTAATAATTGTTCTGTAAAGAGTAATGACACTCCCCAAATCTCTCCCCCTTAAAAGATACATGCACAGAGCTAAATAAGGCCATTTACTGTGCCTTTGGAGAGAAAAGTAAATTTAAATCATTTGACCTATTATAGGTAGACAAGAAGTCATTAAATTCAACAGAAATGAAACAAATTAACTTGTTTCTTCCTGCCTAGCCCACTTTCAAATCTGCATGATGAAACTAAGAATAAGGAGGTAAAGTGATGGGCACATGTTGGGTCACAGAACTGCTGTTCCAGCTGTTCTGACTCAATGTCATCCTTTCCTAGGCAACATCTAAAACTCCATAGTCCGAGGCACCTACCAGATCCACTTTGATAGTTCTTATTACCTTTCTCATCCCCTTGACTGTGTGTGTAGTACACTACCTCTACTAAACTCAGCTGAGGCTCCCCATACATCATCACTTTGTACAGAAATCCTAAAAAGAACCTTGGGAGCCCTCCTCTGCTGGTTCATCCTTGTAAGGCACTAGCAAAGACAGCTACCTCCTTTGTAACTGCGTAACCTTCATAATTAGCAGAAAAAGGGAGTTAAGTGGAAACCAATAAGGAGAAACAGACAGATCTCTGAGCAAGGTGATACCACAAGAAATTATTGAGGACTGGAATAAATTAACTCAGTGCACATTTTATTCAATATTGAACTTGAACAAAAACTTTCTTCATTAAAGCCACAATCACCTGGACTTTGCTCCTAAAGACTTGGTTTAGATTTAATATCAAAACTTTGAATGATATCTAATATTTGACAAATGTATAAAATCCTATTTTTTTTTTTAACCATAATACCAGTTCAGGGTTTCCTGATGCTCATGCATACATTTAAATAGAATAATTATGTACTTCTTTATACTTGGTCTGGAGTAATGAAGATTAATTAATCATTTAGAACAGAATTGGTTTAAGAAATGAACCTCTCAATACTTAGCACTCCATAAACAAAATATAAGTATGTAAGTACTATGCATTCCAGAATACTTCTAGAATAAAAAAATGTAACTGCTCTAAATCTCTATCATTAACATGGCAATTGTGAAATAAATGTTATAACTAAGATAACAGAATTACAGCCATTCGAATTCTTGTATATACTTATATGGTTTATAATATCATTTATCACTATAGCTTTCTGTATTTCTATTACTGTCTAAAGTAATTAACTTGGTAAAAAAAGAAAATGACTTTTTAAACATTAACTCTTCAAAATAAAAATGGAAGTTGGAAATTTTTTTTAAAACAAAAGGTAACTTTGGGGATGAAATTTTTAGTGTGGTCTGTTATTTTAATAAATAAATATACATATATTAGCTATAGATGAAAATAAACTTTTAACCTACATAATGAAATGTTCATTTTAAAAATCAACCTTTTTGTTCATTCACAGAGTTCTTTTATAGCTCTATGTAAGGAAGATCAAAGACTTGCAAATAAGATAAATTGAGGCTTTTTCCTTTGTACTTAAAACAGCACCTAAATTTAAAATTTGGATTATATTCCTCATTCAAAAAGGAAAATTGAACTATATTCCTAACATTCAAAGTAATGGGATCAACATTAAGTTCTAATGGAATTCTACAAACTAAAAAAAATTTAAGTGTATTTTATCCTAAAAATTAAAGAATAAAAAAGATATAGGATATTGAAGAGAAGATAATTAGATAAGCTTAAAAATTGTACCCCTTAAGGATTAGGCAATTTTGTTTAAAATTTGCTTCCTCTCAACTTTAAAATTATTTTAGTTTCCTAACTATGGAAAGTTTATTTCTTCTTCTGAAATTTGAACCCTTTTAGAACCAATATTGTGTATTGGTTCTAAGGCAAAAGAGAGATTAGAGCTAGGCAATGGGGGTTAAGTGATTTGCTCAAGATCAGGCAGTCAGGAAGTGTCTGAGGTGAGATTTGAATCCAGGACTGTCTATCTCAATCCACCTCCCTGGGCCTGAAAGTTTCTTAACAAGAATTGTCCTTTACCTTAAAAGAAAAAATTAAGACGACAAGAAAACAATCAACTGCCCCATTTTTTATCGTAATTTGTATTTAAGCAGTATTCTTACAAGGAGGTTTGAGAGCAACTAACTTGATCTGCCTGGATCTCAGTTTTCTGATCAATAAAAAGTGGAATTAAATCATCTTTCCCTTTCTACTTCTAAATTCTAACAGACAAACTAAGATGCACCTGTATATATGAACTCTAATAAACTGCTTATTAATCATATAAATTAGGTTTTATTCTTTTATTCTAAGTATGGTTAACCATAATTCATATTTCAACCCCCCCCAATTTCCAGCAGAACCAATAAACCTAGACTTTACTAGTATAATTTGTCCTGAAAAAGGTACCTACCAACACATTAAGTACCACAGAACTAATTGGGATAACAAAATAAATATGAAAAAAATATTATGACATAATAGAAAAAATAACAAATTTATTTAGGTCAGAAACAATGAACCTCAGTCTCTACTTTGTTGAACTCCCAGGAAAATTTTGGATTCTCTGATTGTCTACTAAAGGAAAGTTCTCATACTATATGGCCTCAAAGTCTTTCATGGTGTCACCAAGTCCTTGTCTGTGAATACTTTGTTGGGGGTCACACTACAGTCAGCAGGGCTGAGCGGATGGAGAGGGGGTCTTTGGCTGGCCATGATCCTGGGCTGCATGCATCCCGGTAGAGGAGGATGCGTGTAGGTCGGCCTACACGGGGTAAAGGCTGGCTCCGTGACCCTCATAAAAAAAGGTTGGGCCGAGGTCACGCCCAGGTATTGCCTTCCACATCCCACTCCCCGAGGGTTGCCCTTGGTTCACCCCGTCTCCCCCCACGGCCGTTCCGGGGGGTCTTTCCCCGTAGAACAGGGCCCTTCGAGGCGCTGGGGAGGGAACTCCGGGATCACGCGGCCCGAGGTCATTCGCGTGTGCTTGCGTGCGCGTTTCTCACTCGGAAATGCCCCGCAAAGACGCAGGAAGAGGGAGGGCGCCGCGTATATGTGTGCGTGACGTGGGGGGCCGGCACCCTGTGCGGGCCTCGGAGGCCGCGCGGCAGCCCCGGGCTCGCTTGGCAGCGCTTACCCATCACCTGGACCCGGCAGATGGCGCACGTGTCGCACTCCACGTCCCAGCTCCACATGGCCACCGCGTTCCACTTCTTAAGGGAGAACATCTTGTCGCCGGAGGCCTTGGAGCCCGAGCCGCCAGAGTGTGAGGCCGGCGCGCCGGGCTCCTCTCCGTCCTCCACGTCGGCCATGGCGGCACGGGCGGGCCCGGCCGGCCGGCGGGGGAGAGGCTTGGGGCGAGCGCGGCGGGGAGCTATGGCGGCGGGGCCGAGCCTCCTCGGGAGAGGCTGCAGCTCCCTCCAGAGGCGGCTGCGGGGAAGAGCCGGCCGGCCGTTAGCTACCGAGCCCGCCGCCGACGTCTCTTACGCCGTCGAAGACGCCGACGTCCCTCTTGCCTCCCTGCCCCCGCCGGCGCTACTCAGCTGTCTGGGGTTGGCGAGCTCTGCGTGACGTCGGCAGGATGCGCCACACCTTGCTCCTCTCCTTTCTTTGTAGAGCGTCCGCGCGCGCGCGCCTTCTATGGCTTATCTGGCAAAACGTGAAATTGGGATTCTCTTCCCCATAAAAAACGTTGGCTCTGGTTCGGCCACCGGCAGTTAGGATCGTGAGCGCATAAGTTGTGTTCAAGTCTAGCTCATCTGAGCCCCCAGGGCCATAAATCAGCCATAAAAGCTGTCAGACATTCCCAGACAACTTGCCTTGTCTGTGCGGCCACGCGCATTGGTGCACGGCCACGGGCTGGGGACCAGAATACATCCTGTGGCATAGTAGGGGTAACTGAGCCGCGCAAGGATTCCTAGCGGCAGCTCCTCCAACACTTTCTAGCTGTGTAACCTCCTGGGCAAGTCACACTTCTGCCTCACTTTTCTCATTTGTAAAATGAGGGTCTTTATAGCCCCTATCTTCCAGGGCTGCTTTAGGTATCAAACGAGATCATATTTGTAAAGCGATAAGCCCAGTGCCTGACCCATCCTAGGTGCTTAATAAATATAAGCCTCCGTTTCCTTATCTGTGAAGAGGAGAGAGTACCACTATGGAAAGTGGTAGTGAGGATCCCGAGAGAGAAAACATTTAAAACTTTTCAGTGCTGTATAAATACTAGCTATTATTCCTTTCTCTTCTTTACATTCTATCACGCTTGTTTGCATGGCCAGCCCTCAGTCTGTTCCTATTTTCTTCGGTCACCAGTAGGCATAGTGGCTGGGGGAGAGAAAGGAACGTTCCCCGCAAAGCTCTCTATGGAGAAATATCGTTTATACTTACTTATGGGGTCTCTGTCAATGCTAGATAGCAGAGGCAGTGTTGAAGATGATGGTCACACTGGGATTACTTCTTAGAGGATTTGGAATCAAACTAGACAAGTCTAAAAAAAGCCAGTTGGCTATCAGTGAACAAAAAATGATTGAAGGAAGGGAGAAAGCTACTCAAGGCTGAAGGAATAGCACGGAGTACCACAGTTGGGAAGTTGGAGAAATATTCTTGGAAATTTAAAATTTGTAGTGGAAACAGAAGGATCTTTGAGGCTTCTTTATACATTAAAAGTTAAAGGAAGCAGTTGAGTGTAAAGAGAGATTGGGAAAAAATATGAATGCTATTCATTTGGCATCAGGGGTTTTGGGGAAGAAAATAAGGAATACAGAATTAGATCACTTTTGAGAGGTCAGTATTAAAAATATAGATTGGGACTTATCATGACATAATTATTTGTGGTTGTGTGTTAAAGTGAGTCAGTAAATATTTACCAAGTACTCAGGGATGAGTACAGCTTCACTCTATTGGGAATTCATTCATGCAACCAGTATTTGTGGGCAGTAAGTATATTCATAGCAAAGTGGGAGGCACTAAGGGAAATTAAAAAAGAAAAAGAAATGTGGCACAGAGACTTCACGGAAAAGACATTGGGTAGGATGCCCACCTCTGCATTTGCTTCCATGTCAGAAGCTAAAAGGAGCTGAGTAACTTGTTTGTACATGTCAGACTTGGTGGGGACAAAGATCCCTTCCTTCTGCGCTCTTGATTGGCATTAGTGAAGTGGTGCCATTTTGCTGACCATGTCAGCAATCCATGCACCCTCCTCTCCCCAGAAAGAAGCAGTTGGTATCTGACAGAGTGCTAACCCAAAAGCCAAAGGCATGTGGAAGGAAGGGGTTAGACCAGGGAAACAGAACTGAGGAAGAATGAGGCACTGAGCCATCATTTGAACCAGCCATCTCAGACCTTACCCTTCAGTGGTAATGTGAGGCACATGAACTGTGCAGGTCTGGAAGGTTGACTTAGAAATCACGTACTGCATAGCTAGTACATTTGTCAGAAACACTGTGACTGTGGGCTTGGGGATGTGATCTACCTTATATAAGAAAATATATATGTTTTTAACTTTAATAATTTGGGGGGCACTTTAAATAACAGCAAAAACAACATAGATAAGAAAAATTTCTACATCTAATATTTTCTTTAAATGATACTTTCAACAAATCTGAAGATCCTTTTCAGAAAGCTAAATAGATGCTGAAGTTTACTTGAGTTAAGAGTACCCCTAAAGTGGTTCCTCAGTACCTGTATCAAGATACTGACTCATGCCACTTTCAAGAGAGCCCTGGAAACATCAGGATTATGCCTCATTTTATTCTCATTCAGCCCTTCTGCAAGCATGTGGGCTTACAAGACACTGAATATAGAATAAGCTTTGTTGAACTGTCCCCTCAAAATGAAGAAACGCTTCAGCTGTCAGGAAAACCCCTTTCTTGATAAAAAGCAAATCTTCTCTCTGGTGAATCTCATCTTCCCTGGATACCTATATAGATAGAGATAGATAGAGAGATGGATGGATGGATGGATGTATGTATGTATGGATGGATGTATGGATGGATGGATGGAAAAAGCGAGATAAGATAGACAAACAGAAAGACAGATAGATAGGTAGATAGATAGATAGACACTCCACTTAACTCATAGTATCACCAAAGTGGTAAATTTGGGACATTGTACATATAGCTTCTTAATGCAATGATCTCTATCATTAGCCAGGGCAAAGACAGTTTTTTCCTTCCCCATTATGGTATGGTTGCCATTTCAATATCTCTAGAGTTGACCTCTTAAGAGGATATAGTTCCCTTTAGGAATTACTCAAATGTGCAAGCCTTTCTTAAGGTCCATGTACAACTTGACTCTATCTCTTTTTTCCCACAGTCCATACATTCCTCTATATCCTTTTTTTTTTTTTGCATATATGCCCCCAGGAAGTCTCTCCTAAATGGAGAAAAAGGAATTTACCCAAGTAAGAGCAGAAGAATTTTATTGAATATTCACTACATTCTCCTCTCAGTTAAAGGTTTTCAAAATCTGAAACTTATATTGTTTGACATCTACCCCTAAATGCAAAAGCAAATCCTGGAAGACCCCATGAATTTCTTATCACCTGTAAGACATCTTTTATTAGCCTAGACACTGACAGGATAATGGATACTTTAACCTCAATGCTTTTATTCTCTGATTAAAAAAACAAGCCTTATCACACTTTCAACATGGGCTTTTGCAAACCTCTTTTCACATATGAACCCGAAGTTTATGCCAATCCCTTTCTGCAGATGGCTTAAGGGCCTATTTTATTGAAAAAAAAATGAGATCATCTTTTGGGAATTTTGTTATCTTTTATCTTCCATCTTCAGTGCCTTACTATGTCCACCCATCCTTTCCTCCTAGGAGAAAAAAAAAATTGAAGTATCCTCCAAGGCATTGCTCTCATGCCTTTTCATTGTCATGATTTCATTTATCATCCCTATGTAGATGCACCTTAAATCTCTATAATCATTGCTGATTGTTTTTAGTTGCTACCAGTCCAGTATTTCCTACCACCTCTTAATCTTTTTCTCCTTTATGTCAAGATAGTACTTCAAACTCAGTAAGTCCAAACTGAACTCATTGTCAGCACTCCAAAACTGGCTCCACTCAGTTTGTCACACTTATTATGTATGGGACCTTAGACAAAGGACCTAATTTCTTTGGATCTCAGTTTCCTCATCTGTAAAACAAAAGATGTGGATTAGTTAATCCCTAAAACCCAATCTATTTCTAAATCCTATGACCAAATTCCTTCCTTCTGGTAGCAGTACCACAATCCTTCCAATCAGTCATCAAGCACAAAATCTTCTTCCTATCTTTTGACCACTTTCCCTACATCTCACCAATTTACAAAATCTATACAGAAGAAAGGGCTTGTTTCAGAAGTTGAGATCTGAGCTCTACTGCCTTTGTAGTTGTATTGTGCGGGGAGCCAACAGATCCCCACTGACCAACAAGGTCACAGTTTGGGAGATGGGAACTGCAAGGCAGCACCCTGAGAACAAAGCCCCCCCCATTGACTCCCTTCTGTGACTTCTCTCTCTCCAACTTTCCTAACTAATGGTCTTGTTATGATTATTATTCTCTCCCCAATACAGGAGAAATAATATGAGAACAAATACTTATAGGTTCAATACATATATATCCCACTTTAATCCCCTTAGGTTATTACCCCCAAAAGATTGCATTTGCAGAATTAAGGCCCAAAGATTATTGCCCATTACCCCTCCTTTCTCTTACTCAAGCCCCCAGATACACTTCAAGGCCCCACAATAAACACTGGCCAAATGCTTGAGCACTATAATAAATCTTTCCTTACAGTTACCACACTCCAATGAATTTGTTGATGGACAGAAACCAGGCAACATTGCCAGGTGCTTTAAAGTAACACAAGAAAAATAGAACTTGTAAATTGAGGAAAACCCCAAATCTGGTCTGTCATTAAATTGCCCTTTAACCTAGGAAATGTTTTGTTATCCATCTCTTAAGTAATTGTGATTGATTGTGAAAGCTGACCAAAAGTAACAATGATTCTCCTAGGTCAGGGAGAACTAACCTCTAGATCACCCTGTTTATGTCATTCATCTATAGCAACAATGTTTCATTCACTATCTCCTTGCTAAGTGTCTTATTGTTAAGTTCCATGGAAACATATATGTAGAAAATTGATTGTGTGCCAAAGAAGTATGTAATCACCAGCCAATATAATAAACAAACCTCCGTGCTATGGCAGAACACTGTGTGATGCCTATGCATGTGGGCCTGAGTACACAGTGTCTCTCATCTCCATTACTTGTCAGACCCTCACATCTAGATGGAGCATGCCCTCACCCTCAGAGAGACCACTGGACAGCTCCCAAAGGTATTGTAGTAACTGTTCTTGGGCAGAAGACAATATTCTACTGTGGTGATTTCCCTGTTGTATCAAGCAAAGTACTTTCATCACTTCAAAAACTCCTTTCACAAGGCTTTCCAGGGAAGTAAGTATAACCATTTTTGTTCATCTTTTTTTTTTCACTTGAGCCAGTCCTCATTCTTGTTCCTTTTTCATCATCTCTATAAAAAATACTTTTATGGGTAGAAAAAAGCTTTCTGAAATCTCTTTTCTTTAGAAGACTGATGGCTTTTTAAAAGAAAAAAATATTAAGACAAAATTTTAAGTGAGTCTAAAATAAATGAATCCAAATAACATTGTAACTTTAGGAAGGACAGGGACAGCTGATGTGGGTTTTAATACCTTCAGTGTTCTTCTTTTTTGCCTCCATAAGCATAGGCAGTAATGTTTGCTCTTTGATCCTGTGCGCTTTTTATCTTTAGGTCGACCTGTTGGCACCTGGACCCTAATTTATCCTAAATCCTTCTCCCAGGTATTTTGCTATTTAGTAAACAGACTGCTGTGCACACAGAGTAGCCATCCTTCCATCTTAAAGATGGTCGCTTCCTGGTTGTTTTGACCTATGACAATGTACTTAGCATTTTTGTCTCTTACTTCTTTGCATTAGCTAATAAGTTCCCTTTATCCTCTTCCTCTTCCTCTAACCTCCCTCTCAGGCTCATTCCACTCATCCTCTTAACCCCTTGATCACTCTTCTTGTACCTGGCCCAGGTAGGTGGAGTATGCTAGGTATCCACCAAAACAATTCTTAGTCCTTGACCTTTTAAAATTTATAATCAAAGAACCAGATTTAGACGTGGGAAGGGACATTAGAGCTCATCTAATTCAACTCCCTCATTTTATAGAGGAGACTGAGGCCCAGTGAGGTTAAATGTCTAGCTCAAGGCCACACTGGGGCTAAATAACAAATTTTATGGATCCCAGTTTCCTTAACTGTAAAACAAAAGACTAAGAGTCAGTAAGGCTTCATCAAGAACAGATCATGGCAGACTAACCCCATTTCCTTTTTTGACAGGATGAGGGGAATGCTGTGGACATAGTTTGCCTAGTAAAGTTTTGGATAAAGTGTCTCATACTATTCTTGGTAAGAAGATATACATACATGGATTAGACAATCATATAATCAATGGGTTCAGAGAAGGCTGATAGAAAATCAGTATGGTAGAAGGTTGCCAGTGGTATGCCTCAGGATTGTGCTTGGTTTCTGTTTGGTTAGCTTTGTTAGTATCAATCTGGATGAAGACTCATAAGGAATGTTCATTCAATATGCAAATAACACCAAGCAGAGAGGGCAGAAGGAGAGGTGCAGACTAGAGAATTTGATTGAATTTAATAATGTAGATTTAATAGGGCCTTATGTAAATGTAAAGTCTAATCATCAGATATTGGAAAAAATCCCCAAAAGTACAAGATGGGAGAGGCAAGATTTTGAAGATGTTTTGGTGGTTTTAGTGGATTGTAATCTCAATATGAGTCAGTAGTATGAAGTAGCAGCCAAAAAGCTAGTTCTATTTTAATTTATTAATTAAATTACTGATTAATTGCTTTAAAACTAATGCTAACTAAAAACTAAATTGTGAGGCATAGCTTCCAAAAATAAGGAGGTAAAATAAAGAGATCATAATCCCATTATACTCTACCCTCATCAGATTTCATCTGGAGTGTTGTGTTCTATGTGCCACAGATAAAGAAGGATATAGATTAACTGGAGAATGTCTAGAAGAGTGCAACCAGGATGGGGAAGAGCCTTGAGTCCATGATAGTTTATCCTGGTGAATAGAAGTCTCAGAGTAGTTTAATAGCTGTAATCAAGTATTTGAAGAGCTGTCATAATGAAAAGGGATTAGATATGGTCCACTTGGCCCTAGAAGGCAAAACCAGGAGCCATGGGTAAAAGTTGCAAAGAGGCCAATTTAGATTTGATATCAAGAAGATTTTCTTTCTGTTTAAAAGTAGAATGAGAGGTGGTAAAATTCTCCTTAAAGGTCTTCAAACAAAGATGGAAGAACCACTTTTTGAGTATATTCTAGTAGGGATTCCTTTCTGGTATGTGTTAGACTAGATGGCTACTGAGGTTCTATCCAAGCCACAAATTCTGTAATTATCAGTAAAACTAGTTTTCCTCCTGGCTTCTCTATGCTTATAAGTAATATAATCTTTCTCATAATTATTCACTCTTTTTATAATCCCATATATCTAATTAGTCATCAAATCCTGTTCACTTTTCATTCATAATGTCTCTCAATTCTTTTCCTTCATCTTTCTACTTTCTGCCAGTTGGCCAGGAAAGTCCTTCACATCTGGGTTATAAAAATAAAGTCCTATTGATTTCCTCTCCTTCAAGCCCTTTCCTTTATAATCTATTCTACCCATCCCTGCCATATTCATTTTCTTGAAACATTATCTTGAGTATTGCATTCTCCTGACAAAAATGTTCAGTGATTTTTCTTTTTTTATTTTTTTCAATTATAGAATTTTTAACAATTGTTACCTGACATTTTGAGATCCAGATTCTCCCTTCCTTCACCCCTCCTCAAGGCAGTAAACACATTGATATACCAGTGCTGTAATACAATACATATTTCCATATTCCTCATGCTATGAAGGAAGACACATATAGCACATATAAGAAAAAATTCAAGAAGGAAATAAAGTGAAAACTGGAATGCTTTGATCTGCAATGAGACTTCAACAGGTCCTTCTTTGATTTTGGATAGCTTTTTTTTTTTCCATGAGCTCCTTGGAGTTATCTTTGAAACTTGCATTGTTGATAATAATTTAATCCTTCATAGTTGATCATCTTACAATATTTCTATTACCATACACAGTGTCCTCCTGGACCTGCTCATTTCACTTTGCATCAGTTCATATAAGTCTTTCTGGTTTTTTTTAAATGCCTATTGATCATTTTTTTTTATGGCACAAAAGTATTTCATTACAGTCATATATCATACTTTGTTTAACCATTTCCCAATTGATGGACATTCCACAGCCTCCAATTCTTTGCCACTACAAAAAGAGCTGCTATAAATATTTCTATATAAGTAGGTCCTTTTTCCTTTTAAAAAAAATCAACTTGGTGTACAGACCTATTAATGGAGTTACTGGATCATAGGGTATGCAGCGTTTTATATCCCTTCAGGAATATTTCCAAAATGTCCTCCAGAATGGTTGGATCAATTCACAACTCTACCAACAATGCATTAGTCTCCCAGTTTTGCTTCAGCCCCTTCAACAGTTATCATTTTTCTTTACTGTCATATTCTTATAATTTTGACTTGGTTTTCTAAATATATTTGAGAAATAAGGCCTTTATCAGAGAAACTTGCTATAAAAATTTCCCCCAGTTTCCTGCTTTCCTTCTAATCAGTTCTCTATATATTTGAGAAATGAGGCTTTTATTAGAAAATTTATTGCCCCCCCCCTTGTTGTTCCCCTTCTCATCTTGGTTGCATCAGTTTTCTTTGTACAGAATTTAATAGAATAAAAATTATTCATTTTATATCTTATACTATGTATTCCCCTCCATCCTATTTCCCCCCTTTGTTCCTACTCTTTCTTTGTCCTTTCACTTTGTCTTTCCTCATGAGTTTTTACTTCTAAGTACTTCCATCCCAAATCACCCTTCTTTCTACTAGCTCTTGCCCCCATTTTCTTATTCCCCTCCTACTTCCCTATAGGGTAAGCTAGATATCTATATCCAGCTGAGTATGGATATTATTCCTTCTCTCTGCCAATTCTGATGAGAGTACAGTTTCAGCATTGCCCATCATCACCTTCATTCTCTCTTCTACTTTAATAACATTTTTTGTGCCTCTTCAGATGGGATAATTTACTCCATTCTACCTCCCTCTTCCCTCTTCTCTCAGTGTAGTTCTCATTTTCACCCTTCAATTTTTTATATCATATTATCTTTACCCTTTATATATACTTTTACTTGCTCTAATAATGATAAAATTCCTAAGAGTTACAAGTATCATCTTCTTATATGGCAATGAAAATAGTTTGACTTCAATGAATCTCTTAAGTTTTCTTTTTCCTATTAACTTTTTTTATGCTTCTCTTGAGTCCTGTATTTGAACATCAGATTTTCTGTTTAATGTGGGGTGATATTTTTTTTCCATCAGGAATGCTTGGAAATCCTCTATATCATTAAATAACTACTTTCCCCCAGATAGTGTATGTATATATATATATGCACTCAGTTTTGCTGGGTCGCTGATTCTTGGTTATAAACCTAGCTCCTTGGCCTTCTGGAATATATTCCAGGCCCTTAGATCACTTAATACCAAAGCTTCTAAGTCCTGTGTAATCCTGAATATGATTCCAAGATATTTTCATTGTTTCTTTCTGACTTCTTGCAGTATTTTCCCTTTGTCCTGGAAGTTCTGGAATTAGGCTATAATATTGTTTTGGAGTTTTCTTTTGGGTATCTCAGGAGGCAATTGGAAAATTCTTTCCAATTTCTGTTTTGCCCTCTGGTTCAAGAATATTGGGGCAGTTTCCTTTAATAATTTCTTATAATATCATATCTAGACTTTTTTTTTAAACCATGGCTTTCAGGTGGTCCAGGAATTATTTTTAAAAATAAAGATGCTTTATTTTTATCAATCACATGTAAATAACACATTTCCACTTTATCTGAAATTATATTATCTAAATTGTCTCCCTCCCATCCTTTCCTCCCACTTCTCAGAGCTGGAAAGCAATTTGATCTGGGTTATACATGCATTATCATACAAAATATATTTCCATTAATCCAACAATTGTTAAATGATTTCTTCTGGATTTATTTTCCAGGTTAGTTGCTTTTCCAATGAGATATTTCACATTTTTTTTTGATGTCTCATAAAGTCATTAGCTTTCACTTGTCCAATTCTAACTTTTAAGAAATTATTTTCTTCAGTGAACTTTTGAACTTCCTTTTCCATTTGGCCAATTCTACATTTTAGTATATTTTCTTCTTCATTGAATTTTTTGTAACTCTTTTTCCATTTGGTCAATTCTCCTGGTTCTTTGAATTTCAGCTTCCTAATTAGGACTTTGGATTCTGGTGAGACTCACTTTTGGATCCACATTCATGGTCTAGGATTTAGGGTATTTTTAGCTAGGTGATTTTTTTCCTACCTTTTCCTTACATTTTATATCTCTACCCAGTTGTAAATAAAAGCTACTTACAGTCTATTTTGACTAGAGAAGTTAATTATTTTTATAAATGGAGACCACAATAAAGTTATTTTAATTCATATATTTAGTCAAACCAATTCTAAATCTTATACTAGCTTCTTTATCCATGTAACTCCCAGATCTATCTATCTATCTATCTATCTATCTTTTCCTAGTCTCCTGAACTTTATTTCCATATCACTGTCTATTGAACATCTTTGACTGTATAAAAAACTTAAAACACTATGAGTGCTAGCTATTACCTTTCACTCAATATGTTTAAGCACTTATACTTCTTTCATGTTCCTTATTGTACCAAGCATTGTACTATGCACCTAGTGTTTATTAAGTACTTCATGATACATTTTTATCTTTCGAGAACTAGAAAATTTTTATTTTTCAACTAGATAGGACTTAAAAATTTCTCAAATTTCCTTTTCCTACTTTAGCTATACTCTACCCAGCACAAAACAACTCAAATTTAAAGTAGTGTATTATAAGAACAAAGATCTCAGCTTGCTCAATTCAGCCACCATTTTTTAGGAAATCACCTTCATTCCCAACTCTTTTCTTCATCTTCTCTGCCAGGACTGGTATTATAGCTGATTTTTTGGGTATTTTTCCACCCTAAGCGCAATACTCTGAACATAGTAGCCACCTAAGATGTATTTATTAAATACATTGTTGCTTTAATTTCATAAAGGAGTAGAATGACTAGAAGCTCTCTTCTTTGGGTAAAAAGCACTTTTCAAGGAAGTGGCTTCTAAGAAATAGCTCCTGTCCTCAAACATACTTAGGGAAATATATGACCTTGGAAATAAGATTGATTCTTACTCAGCCAAGTTAAGAAGAACATTATTACTTCTAACCTAATAATAAAAACCGTATTTGGTCAAGAGAAGGAGAATTCTCAGAATAAGATTTAATCTGTTTTACTGAGTTTCTGTTGGAAAAGCAACTTTTTAAATAAAAGTACCAAATGTACATGTTAAAGAAAATAATAAATATTGGAGGAGATGTGGAAAATTTGGGACACTAATGCATTATTGGTGAAATTGTGAACTGATCCAACAATTCTGTAGGGTAATTTGGATCTATCCTCAGGCTATAAAACTGTATACTGTATGTATGTATATATATATATATATGTATATATATATAAACTGTATATATAAAACTATATACCTTTTGATCTAGTATATCACAACTGGGTCTATATCCCAAAGTAATAAAAAAGTAATAAAAAAAGAGGGGAAAGGACCTACTTGTACAAACATTTATAGTGACCTTTTTGTGGTGGCAAAGAATTGGGAGTTGAGGGGATTTCCATCAATTGGGGAATGGCTGTGCAAATTGTGGTATATAATGATGATGGAACATTATTGTGCTGTAAGAAATGATGAATCAGGTAATTTCAGAAAGAGCTAGAAAGACCCAAATGAACTGATGCAGAGTGAAATAAGCAGAACCAGAAGAATATTGTATATAGTAACAGCAATATTGTGGGATGATCAACTATGAAAGACTCAGCTATTCTCAGCAATACAATGGTTCAGGAAGGACTTATGACAAAGAATGCTATCCACTTCCAGAGAAAGAACTGTTGGAATTGGAATGTACATCAAAGCATATGATTTTTCACTTTAATTTATTTGACTTTTTATTTTGGAGTTTTGGTTTTATATGAGTATTCTTTAAAACAATGAACAGTATGGAAATAGGTTTTACATGATGATACATACATAATCCAGATCAAGTTGATTACCATCTCCAGGAAGAAGAGGAGACAATTTGTATTTTATAACTTCAGAAACCTTATATGGAAACTTGTTAGTACATGTAATTGGTAAAATAAATTATCTTTTAAAAAAGTAAAAAATGTAATATAAGAATACTTTGCACATTAGTGAAATGACTATTTGACAATATTATTTCTCAGTGACATTGTCTTCATATCCAAACCATTTGTCCACAGGAATAAATGGAATATATATTCAGTTTTTGGCCTGTAAAACAATGAACAAGAAAATATGAACTTGATAAAAAAGAGTCTAACCTCCCATAATAGGCAATCAACTTGCAGAACTAATTACCATAATAATTCAATTCAAATTTCCAAATAAAAATTTTCCAAATGTCTAAGACCAAAAATGTTTAGATAAGCACATAGGTATTGATCTTTAATTGATTATTGTGAAACTGTGATATTCTGGGTATATTTCTAAACTTTGGGAGCCACTATGCCCTTCCAATTCAATGAAGGGGACTGCTAACTCCAGAGATGGTTTGTAAGACTGAATAGGTCTGACCAGGTGTTGTGATTCTTATAATTGTATATTGGCATCTCACCCCTGTTGTCTTTATCAGTTGCATTCCTTAACTCTCGTGTGACTTTCCTGGTGATATACACTCATCAAAACAGTTAGACTATTAATTGCTTACCTTCTTTTTCTTTTGGACAGAGCCAGAGTTTCTGTTGTTTTTCCAGATGGACCTGAAAGTATCTGAAGAGATCTGTGGGGTGACTATAATATGTAAGTTTGGCAGTTTGGCTGCAGAAAAAAAGAAGGATGTTTATTTTCATCCTGGCACAATGTCTAGTTTTTTCTCTTTGACAGGAAAGTGAAGTATACCCATTTCCCTCCTCTATTATTGCTAGCCATGTGTAAGAGAAGGATTGTGAGGGGAACAGGGAGAATGGAAGGAGAGCGAGGGAAATGGGGAGAGAGGGTGAAGAGATTCTTCTCCCTCCTCTCCTTTCTGGGAGAGAGAGAGCCAAGTCTTGTCTCTCTGATGGAGGGAATTTTACTCCTCAGAGGATAGTTCTGGGAGATGGAAGACAAGACCTGGAGAGATTAGCTTTGGTAAGATGACCCACTGCCTCCCCTTTCATCCCAGTTATCGTTGAGAGTCAGGATGGATTCTTCTACCTCTGGTCTCCTTAGGGATACCCACTGTCACTTCCCTTCATATACCTGGGGTCACTCCACTATCAAGGAGAGATGTTGTTCCTTGGGTTAGGCAGTTTGGATCACTGGGATCCTGAGCTAACCTCTCCCCTTTTTGGGGAGAGATGTGATTCTCCCCAAATATTCTGCCCACTTTCCTAGTATCAGAAACCAGCCAGACCTAATTCTAAAGTAGTAAACAATTATTTGGGTTCACGCAGGGAAGGAGAGGTTAGGGTGTCAGGCAAGGAAAGTGGGGAAGCAGGGAGCCCTAACACTTGTCCCCTCTGGCAGACTGGCCCCCCAACTTCTCAGGATTCAAGGCTGAGTGCCTTGAACCCTCTTCTAGCCAGCTGCTGGTTGATCCCTATTCCTCAGCTAATTAGCTTTTAATTCTGGAGTCCAGGAACAGGTCAGGGAGAGAGAGAAATCTCAGGGAAAGATCTGGATGGCTCTGGCTAGAGTAAGTCCAAATCCAAAACCCCCTTGAGAATTCAGGTAGCTGTTCTTGAAGAATCTTAGTGGAGGTATTTTTGGGTCCCAGAAGGAATAATAGGTCCCTCTTTCTCAGCTTCCAGGAAAACCACGTTCCTCCTTCACTTCCCAGGCTGGAAGATGGTTGACAGTTGGCTTCAGAGTTCTAACCCCTTTAGAACTCCCAGGCTTCTCTCTCTGCCCCTCCTCTGCTGCTCTTCAGCTCATCTTTCCTTCAACCTGGCTTCTCATTGCAACCCCCTGGATCTCTCTTTCTTACATTACATGTGTGTTCTTCCTCCCATTTGTAAGTTACAGAATCAGAATTTTGGTGTTAGAAATTCAAACCCCAAGCCACCTCATTTAATTTATGCCTCTGAGATTCCTCTCTATATCATACCTGATAAGTGGTTATCTATCCTTTCCTTAAAGACCTCCAGAAAGGTAGGAACCATCACCACTTATAAATGATCCTATTGTTATCAAATTTTTTCTAGACTTCTAACTTAAATCTGGCTCCTGCAACTTTGATCTATTGCTATTAGCTCTGTCCCCTGGGATCAAGAACAAATGTTGTCCTTTTTCCACATGGTAGCCCTTCAGATCCTTGAAGACAGAGGCATCATGATCATCTTGAGTGAAAGGGTCTCCCAGATCAATTTATATCTAAACTGAAATAAACTCTATGACCTCCTGAGTGTGTAGTCTTCTAGTCTCTATTCAAAAGCATGAAATAAGGGGGAATCCACACAGTGACTAGGTGATAGTGGACAAAGTCTTATATCTGACAGAAGACTTAAATTCAAATCCTGCCTCAAGCACTTACTAATTGTGTCATCCTGGTCAAGTCTCCATAACCTCCCTGGGTCTTCGTGTCCTTGTCAGTAAAACAGGGATAACAACAGCACCTACTTCCCAGCATTGTTGTGTGGATCTAATGAGATTATGTCTATAAACAATGCACTCTGCTAACCCCAAAGTTCTATATAAAAGCTAGCTTTTATAATGATTTATTTGTAAGATATCCAAGCTATTCTACCTTGGACAGCTCCAATTGTGAATTACATTGATTTGAAACCCCCACTTCTCTGTAGCCTTCAAGCTTGGTTCCTATTTCTGCCCTCTGGGGTCAATTAGAAGAATTTCCTCTCCTATATAATAACCCTTCTTTTCCTATAACTCTCCAGTTTCAAAGAACACAGCAATTTTTATTAAGATGAATGATTAGCACATTTTAAGATAAAAAAATAAAACTCAACTGTCCTCTTATTGGTTCAAATAACCAGCCAATCAGCATGTATGTACCAAAAGTTTCGTTTCTGGAACATGATTCAAGCTACATCATCTTTCCCCAAACACTTTCCCCTATCCAAACTTCTCTGTCTCTGTTGAAATACCCACCCTTTTTCTAAAGTCTGCCATGTTTGTTACCTTGACTGCTCACTCTCCTTAACTCTTCAATCCAATCAGCTAACTCTTGCCATTTCTACTTCTACATCTCTCAAATCTTCCCTTTCTTCTACCCACATAGTTCCTACCTTAGTTCAAGCCCCCATTCCCTGTTGCCTAGATGATCACATCAGCCTCCTGAGTAGACTCCCTACCTCAACTCTTTCACCACCAGAGTCCAGCCTCCATACTGATAGCAAATGGTTTTCCTTAAGCTCAGATTTAGTTTAAGATTTCCTTAATCTTTCCATTCTCCAGCCCAATAAACTCTGTTAAATTTACTGCTTCTAGGATAACACAGAAAATTCTCTGTTTAACTTTTTAAAGTCCTTTGTAACCTTTCCCCAGCCTATCTTTCCGTATTAACTGGACCTTTTCCCCTTCCCACATTCTGCAATCTAATTAAACTGGCCTTCTCTGAGATCCTAACCCACAACAACCTGTCTTCCATCTCTGTCCCTCTTACTTGGGATGCCATTTCCTCTTTGCCTCTATCGTAAAAAAGAATCACTGCTTCCCTTCAAGACTCAGTTCAAGAACCACCTTCTACATGAAGTCTGTCTCAAGCCCTATAGCTAATAGTTCCTTACATCTCAAACTACCTTGTATTTGATCATTTTGTGTTTATTCTGAAAACACACCCGTTTATGTCTATGTGTGTATCTTTCTTATCTTCCCTCATTTAGGGTAAGCTACTGCCTGATAGACATTATTTCATTCATTGTACTTCAAATCCTGGAGCCCTTGGGAATGCAGTAGATACTTAATACCTGTGATTGTCAAGGGTTTGATTATGTGCCAGGCAGGCGCTGTCCTAGGTTCTGGAGGTAGAAAGAAAAATGGAATATATCCCCCACTCTCAAGGAGCTTACATTCTAATGAAAAAGACAAGTCCATATATGAATATATAGAAGATACATTAAAAAGTGGATTCAGGATAACAAAGTGGAAGATATCAGCATTTGGGCATTAACCAGAAAAGGGTTTCTGAAGAGGTGGCGCTTGAACTGAGTGTTAAAGTAGGCTAAGAATTCTTGGAGGCATAGATATGAAGGGAGAATATTCTAGGCAAAAGAGGGGAGCTGTTGGGGGAGGAATAGTCAGTATAAAAGCAATGGAGCATTAGGAACAAGCAGACCAGTATGGTTGTACCATGGAATGCATAGACAGGAGTAGAACAGAAGAAAACTGGAAAGCTATTGAGAGCCAGTTTGTGAAAAACTTTAATTGACCAACAGGGGAATTTGTATTTGAGCCTATGGATAATAAGGATCCACTGGAACTGATTAAGTGTGGTGGAAATGGCATGGTCATACTTCCCTTCCACTTTAAGAAAATCTCTTTGGCAGCTGTGTGAAGGATGGATTATAGATGGAATAGGCTTGAGCCAGAGAGATCAATTAGGACATTAAAGTAATAATTCAGGTAAGAGTTGAGGAGTAGAAAGAAGAGGATGTAAAGAAGAGGAAGAGATAGAAATAATTTGAGAGATTTGGCAAGTGATTGGTTATGTGGAGTGAGTGATGATTCCCAAGTTCTGAACCTGGGTGGCTTGGTAGTAGAGCATTTGATGATAATGGGGAAGACCTGAAAGGAAGTGTATTTATATATTTTTGCTTAATTTAAATCTAAAAGCAACCTTTAAGATTGGAGGTTAGGGAGGCCCATCCTTTGTACAAGCTGTCTGTGCCACCACCTCTCCACCCCTATCTTTTCTTTTCTTTGGATCCTCTCATAACTAGAAACTTTGGAAAGCTTAAGTTAAACTAAGCTAAATCTAAGTAAGTTCCTGCCCTTCCTTATAAAAAACCAGGCTTTCTTCTTCATTTCCATGTATTTGTCCCATGTGGATCAGCAGGAGTGATGGAGAAATTGGCAGGAGGGCATCTCTTTTTTTTTAAAAATAATGTTTTTTTTCCCTAATAGGAAGAAACAATTTTTTAACATTCTTAAAGGTTTGAGTTCCAAATTCTCTCCCTTCTTCTGACCCTCCCTCACTTCCTCTCTGTCCTTCCCGCTCCCTGAAATAGATTTTACATGTGTAGTCAGGCAAAATATTTTCCCATATTAGTTATTTTTGTATCTCTTACATGGATCTCTGATACTTTCCCTCTTCCTGTCAGGCCTGGACCTTTTATCTCCCATCCTCTCTAGAAATCTTTGTTTTTCTGATGACAATGATGGTGATTTGTCTATGCTTTCCCTTCTCTTGTCTGCCTCCTAATGTTGCCCTCACCCCTTCAACTTTTTTCCCTTGAATGAAATCAAGGGCACTCAAATAAAAAGTCCCATTGTGTTTAGTAGGTTTGCTTTTTTTGGTGAAAATCTAAGGACCTTTGAAAGAGGCAGCAGGTCTAGGGCAAGAGGGTCTAATTCAATCCCCTATTTTTACTGGTGTGAAGACACTAAGCCCAGCAGAAAAGAAGCTTCTTCTTGCTCAAGGGGATACCAGTCTGGCATCTCGACTCTTGTCTTTTGACTTCACTATACTACACTACATGTTGTTAGTCCTAAAAGAATGCTGTAAACATTTTTAGTTTGCTCAAGTGCTCTGTATGACTTGAAACACTACATAAATGTGTGAGCCATTCCAACTCTCCTTAATGTCCTTTAATAAAGTAAAACCACTCAGCAATCTGAAGAAACAGCTATTTGGTATATTCTTTCATTAAAGGCAGGCTATTAAAGACTACTTAGTAGACAATTAAGTCATTTCATTCTATTAATTTAGACTTTATAATGCATTTTATATTTAGCTTGTTAATTGACAAATAAAACTTGATTTCCAATTGGAGAACCGACAACAGATTCTTTTTTGTGAGCCAAACCTCTATTTTCAAAGATGTCACTAATTATTTTGTATGAAAATGGTGCCATTAGGAAGAAGCAGTGTATTTTACCCACAAAAATTCATTTACTTAACATCATTTGAGAAGCCAATTCTTCATGTTTATGTGTATAGCTTCATTTGACTACTCAGGGTACTACCTGAAATGGTTTCAATGTAAGATGAGGTGTAGATGGAAGAAAGATACTCTTTTCACACAATCACTTATTTTGTTACTTGAATAATAAAGAAAACATTTCCCTTTGCCTTTTAAAATGTGTTTTACTTTTTGTGGTATCAAAAAAACCTAGAAAAAGAATGGGTGACTATCATCCAGGGAATAGCTAAACAAATTGTATTAAGTAAATGGAATGTTATTTCATCAGTTATTTTAAAAAAACAATTATATAAAACAACCACATTAAACCTCAGAAATCGAGGAAACATGGAAGGACTAATAAGAACATTTTATTCTTAAAATACTCCTGGTAGATTGATTATGGTATTACTCCCATTTTACATATGAGGAAACTGAAGCAGTCAGAGGCCAAGTAACTGACCCAGCACAGCTAGTAAAGTATCCAGGGTCAAATTTGAACTCAGGTCTTCCTGACTCCAAATTCTGCTCTCTAATCAATGTGCCTTTGACATAAAACAAAGAGCCAGGAGAGCAATATATACAGAGATATCAGAACTTAAAGAAAAACAACCCTAAAAGATGACTAAACAAAGATCAATTGCCAAGAACAATCGTGGCCCTGGAAAACATAATGAAAGACATTTCTCTTTTTTCAGTGAAGAAGAAGGGGATTATGATTGAGTATTATTGCCTATACTAAATTTTTTTCCTGTCTACTTTGTTGAATTGTTTTTCTTTGTTACAAGGGAGGATTTCGCAGGGTCCCTGACTTTAGAGTGTAACGAAGAACATCTATACAATTAAAAATATTTTAAATACTTTGAAATGGCCTTTCCAGTTTTTAGGTCGATAGTATTCAAACTTCCATTGCATAGATTAAAACATGGATACAAAAGTGCAACTTTGCCACCCCAAAGGCTCACATTACAGTTATTTTCTGTCAACACCAGTGAAAACTTACACAATTAGTTGATATTATAATGAGGTGTCTAATGAAAAAGATCCCTCAGGACTGGGGCAGAGTATAAGACTGTTTACTTATTTACTGAATTATTTACTTTCTTATGGCTGCTAGGTGATGCAATGGATAGAGAGGCTTTTTTTTTTTTCATAGCTTTCTTCACCTCAAATTCATGGCATATCACCTCAGCTGGGTCCTCCACAGTGCTTGATTCTCCAGTTCTACCCTTCTCTATCTTCTCTTTTGCCCTAAAGAATTCATTCCAGACCTTTATTCTCCTCTTACCTGCCATTATAGCCCACCTACCACATTTACTCCAGATGATCTAGCTTCCCACTGTGATAAGGAGTTGAGACCATCCTTAGCTGGCCACTACCTTAGTTCCCTTCCCCTAGTTCTCAAAAATTTGCAGCATTATCCCTCTCTTTGTTTTCCTTCTTTTCCTGCCCCAGGAAATATGGCATCCCCCCTTCCTTGTTAAGGATAATCCCTCTGCTTGAGCACTTTCCCATCCATTCCAACCCAAACCCAATGCCAAGTAAAATAAACTACAGGGGCAAGATGGCACAGTGGAAATCCTGCTGAAAAGGAGGCAGAGGACCTGGATTCACATTCCAGCTCTGTCCCTTAACTACTGAACAAGTCACATCACCTCTCCTTGCCTCAGTTTTCCCATCTGTAAAATAAAAGGATTAGAGTAGATGAACTCTGAGGTTCCTTTTATCTCTAAATCTATGATCTAAGAATACTATCTCTCCCTCCCCCTTACCCATCTCCCATCCCTGCTTCATATGCCCCCTTCTTGTCTTACCTAGTATTATAACAGAGATTCTTAGACTATATGCTCTCCAGAAGTATCACAGGAAAGGCAACTGAGCTTAGAGTATATAACCAATCGATAAGGTCATCTTTGGGAAAAAGAGACACACCAAAAGAGAGAGTGTGTGATTTTTATGAGAACATGAAGCAAGAAGATTGGAAAGAAATGGGGGAAAAGATAGACAGGCAGACGGCCACAGACAGATAGAAAGATAGATAGATAGACAGATAGACAAAGATAGATAGATAGATGAACTGATGAATAGATAGACAGACAGACAGATAGAATAAGTAGATGGGCAAACAGATATAGATAGATAGATACATATGTAGGTAGGTAGATAAGATAGACCAAAGTGGGATCTGAGGGTACGGACCTGAGGTGCAGGTGACAGGCATTTCTATCCATGCATTTGGGTTAATAAATTCTATCTGTAATTTTCAAAGCTCTTTGTGCTTCTTTTTTGTCCTTATATTTTCTTCTGAGAGCAAACAGTTTTTACATACAACTTTGGGAGCTAAACGTCATGGAATCAGGGTCTCAGATTTACAGTCTGATAGATTCTAAGCTCCGTGTCTTTCAAATGTGCCCCACAAATTGGAAGCCTCTCCAATCTTACCACAAATTATTTTGTAGTTATTCAGTTACTTTATATATCACTACATTCTTATGGAAAATATTTGCACCTCCCAAGCTGGACTGAACTCTCACTCCTTTACAAGCATGCCAAGAGGGAAGGTGGGAGGAATGTGGCACACCCCACTTTTGCACATAGTTAAAGTACTCATTTCAGAGACTGTGGGAGCAAATGCTCCCCTATGATCTTTGGTCACCTGAGTTTACTCTCCAATGGATCTCTTCTCTAAGACTGATGTGGGTCCCCTTCAGTCCAGATCTTCCCCTTCTTCATTCAAAGCTCCAGTCAGTTGTCAGTTTCTTTGTAAATTTTGACCCCTCCCTGGTTTCTATCCCAGTTGCTAATGTTTTCTACCTTCTATTTTGATACCTCAATATTTGTATTGTTCCCAGCAGAATATAAGCTACATGAGGGCAGGATCTTCTTTTCATTTTTGTTTTTATATTCTAGTGTCAAACATGTACATGTTTGTAATTTGGTGCATTTAATTTTTTTCAATAATAATCACCTATTTTTAAAGATCACAGATCATTGATTCAGAAGCTATTCAGTTCAATTTCCTCATTTTACAGATGAAGAAACTGAAATTAAGAGAGGTTAAGCACTTAAGGCTATAAAGCTAGTAAATAGCAGAGGCCAGATTTGAACCTTAGATCTTCCTAACTTCTAGGTTAGTCAGAGGTGAAATGATTTCCTGATTGACATATCTAGGAGGAAAACTCAGGTCTCATGACTCCCAGTTTCCACTACACCATGATTTTGTTCTAAAAGGCTTTTTTTTTGCTTTAATTTGATATAAAAAGTATTTTATATATACTATTACTTTAATCATATTTTATAGGAAAACAAGATGAATGGATTATTTTAATTTATTACTTTATCACACATAGTATATTTATGAGCCTAAGCTGTCATTCTATGATCCATTCTCTTTTTTTCTATAGAAATTGGCCTAAATGTAGACAGAATTCTTTAAAGAACTAAGTCTAGACTACATTTTTTCATCAAAGAGCTACAATGTCCAAAATTCGTAAGAGTACAGGCAGAGTTTTTTATAATTATAGTTATAAAACTTGCTATAGTTTTATATATGAGATATACACATACATAGAGATTGTAGTGTCATATATAACCCTCTTTTTCGATTCTACTATGTATATGAAAATTTACAATCTCTATGTAATATGTTCTGGTACCTTCTGAATCATCAAAGAATGGTAAAATTTCATTAAATATATTTTGAGGCCATAAGAAATGAATATTGGTCCTTAATTTACGTGTCATGAGAACACTATGGTCATTTGAGCTTCCTAGGTGTCTTTGTGTGTAAATAAACATGAATTTATTATGATTTTTAAGATATCTGTGAGGCTTGAGCACAGAATAGGTTGAAGGCTTTGAAAAATGAAAGAGAAATAAAACCAATAAGTTGTAGAACTCTTGGCAAATCACTATCAAGCAAAATGCAGCGAGCTCCTGGTAATCTTGAATCATCTCATGTTTCAATTCATTGTTTTGTAAGCAAAAACTACAAAACATTGAATAATATCTAGCCTTTAAAATAGAGGTATTTCGTAGTATAAGAAATTAGAAATACTCTACCTTTCTTTCGTTCCTTTAGTGCTTCCAGTATATTAGTAGCAGCAATTTCTCCCAGAACATTATTGCCAAGATCTATTTCTCTTAAGTGGCCAGAATATTTTATAAGACTGTATTAAGAATGAAAAATAAAACAATTATAGATCAAAACATGGTTATTTACAGAATATAATCCTTTTTAAGTGTTGTCTTTTCATATTCAAACAATGTCATCAAAGCAGACTCCTCCTATGATTCTTCCAATTGACAAATAGTTCTAAGTTGTTTCCTTTTTTATTTAAAAAAATTTTATTCCTAACAAACTAGATAAAATTAAAATTTATATTATATATAGTAGAATTGAAAAAGAGGGTTATACATGACACTAATCACTATTTACAACTTGCCTTCCTTTATTAATAAATTCTACAAATAACTTTCAAAGCTTTCCTGTTTGTCTTTGCCTCTCTCTTGTCTTTCCTTATATTTTCTTCTATGAACAATCAGTTTTCACGTACAATTTTTGGGAGGTAAATATCATGATGTTAAGCCTTGGGTTTTTCAAAACTGACCCACAAAATAGAAGCACCAATATTCTTACCCCAAATTACCTTGTAGTTATTAATGGCTG